>NC_083648.1:17675653-17898153 GCF_963576545.1 Limanda limanda
AAAGGTAAATTCTAGACAGTTTACAAATATACTGTGAAATGTTAACAAAAAACTAAAGCTAATTAAATTCATTTAGATTTCTTTTGTTCTGCACATCAGTTAATTAAATCTGGAATTTTTTAGCAGTTTTCACAAAAGGTTTGCCACTCATTTCTCGCAGCGGCTGCTCCTCCAAACAACACATTATTTGTGAGCAACATGTCTTTCGATTTGAAAGAAAAAACCCTCAAGAAATATTTTCAGAAAGCTATTGACATCAAAATGCCTCTAAGCCAAGGCAAATCCAAAGGGTAAGTACACAGGCCCACTTAGTCCTTTGTTTTTCAAAAAAGAAAGTGTTTGAATATTCTCAAGAAACATCTGTTATTCTCTGCAGATATGCGTTTATTGAGTTCGCAACCGTGGCACAAGCTGCAAAGGCCTTAAAAAACACCCAAAACATCAACGTCTTCAAGAGGACAATGAAGGTGCAGTTCTATGAAATGAAAGCGGACCCAGCTAAGGCAAAAGGTATGCATGACAAATCCATGTATGTTACTCGTCCCATGAGCTGATCAGGGAAATTGTATAATTAATAATGGAAACTATCAAGTGTTTCTGCAGCCATTTTGGTTGTCTTCAGACCTGCTATTAACATCAGTCCTGAGAGAGCTGATCACAAGGGAACATTTTTTCACTTCCCTACTCTATATACAAATAAACTTGTATATCTTTTGTGTTCACACTGTTAGTTTTATTCACACACTGTGAAAACAATGTTGTTCACATGCATTCCAGACCAGCTCCCACCTGTGATTGGATCACTCAGGATGCATGTTAATACAAGGACTGAGCAGGGCGGTTGAATTTGTATAAGTTATGAAAATCTTGATACCAGAGTTGTGTTTTTTTCTCTGTTTAGTGAGTTTAAAGACGCTGATAATAGGGAACCTTTCTGAGAAAACCACTGCAGAGACTCTGAAAAGTGCTTTCGAAGGAGCCCTCACTGCAAGAGTCGCTGTGGATAAAGAGACCGGAGCTTCAAAGCAGTGGGTGGCATCAAGTTGCTGTGGCAAAAGTGTAAAGATGTCGCCTGTTCTTCAAGTCTCCTTAACCATGTCTGCTTCATTTTTCTCAGGTTTGGTTTTGTGGAGTTTGAGAGTCAAGAAAATTGCAAAGCTGTCAAAGAAGCCATGCGAGACTGTGAGATCGATGGCAGCAAAGTGACTGTGGCTTACGCGAATCCACAGACTGGAAAGGGAGAACAAGGCACCAAAGGAGGACCTCCCGGGGGTCAGACTGCAGGTCTGAGCAGAGGAGGTAACTGGTTTATCAAGGAGATGGCAGTAAATGATGAATTTAATTACAGTGAAAGCTGCACAAATCTATATTGTTACATTGACATTTTTAATGAAATTCATTTTAGCTAAGTGATATGATTATTTTGTAATCTCAGTCATGAATGCAGCCTGAATAAATACATTTTAGCTAACTCCTCACACCACTAGGTAATCTATTAGATCTTAGTTGAGAATCACTTTTACTGGATCAAATATTTTTTCTTTGAGGGTATTTTTTTACTTTATTTATAAAGTTTTTTCCTTCTTTTAATACAGTAGGTAGGTTTATATTAATACAATTTCTGAAGACATGCCATAGTTATACAAAAAGATCCTCTCGGTCCATGAGCAGGCAAAACAATGTTTATGAAGCCCATTCAATGGCTGTGACCGGGGAGGTAGAGGGAGTCGACCATTAATCGGAGAGTCAGTAGTTTGATCCCCAGCTTGTCGAGTCCAGACGCAGAAGAGTCCTTTGGACAATTTTCCTTCCTGACGGCTGTGCTGTTAGTTAATGAATGGATGCATGACTGACAAAGTGCCTGATATAGGAGATAAAGCTGCTTTAGCAGGTCAATTTGTGTTTTGGTTCTCTTCAGACCTGCTATTAACATGTTTCCTGAGAGCTGATCACAAGTGAACAGCATACATGGTATTAAAATGAGTCCTGAATGTGTCTCCTGTGACCCCTTGTGAATGGATGTCACTTCCCTACTGTATATAAAAATAACCATGTATATCATTGTGTTCACAAAGGCCAATGATGTTGTTTTTATCCAGTCAGAGTTTACAGGTGTGTGTCGGCACGAGCAAGCTATCTAGACAGAGGAGTCAGGAGGCATTGAATAAATCTTGTGCTGATATGAAGAAAGATTTTAGCAATTTAAGAAGTGTCAATCGTGATCAGTTTTGTTATTGTGACAGGGGCCTCAAGCAAATCAATGGATTGACAAAGAAGTGTACAAATATATTTGATTCATTGTGAAACTGTAGTGGGTCAGAGTGAGTCAACTGCGTTGGCGGACCTTCATATGTGTGTGTTCACACTGTGAAAACAATGTGGTCACATGCGTTCAGACCAGCTCCCATCAGGTCTCAGGATGCACCAGGGTGCGTTCAGTCCTGTACTCAGTGCTGACATCTTGTGATTGGATCACTCAGGAGTGGACGCATGTTAATACCAGGTCTGAGCAGGGCCGTTGAGTTTGTATTAGTTATGAAAATGGTAATAACACCGTTGTGTTTTTCTCTGTTTAGTGGATTTAAAAACGCTGATAATAAAGAACCTTTCTGTGGAGACGACTGCAGAGACTCTGAAAAGTGCCGTAAAAGGGGCCGTCACTGCAAGAGTCACTCTGAATAAAGAGACCGGAGTTTCAAAGAGGTGGGTGGCATCAAGTTGTTCATTTACTGTGGCAAAAGTGTGAAGATATCACCTGTTTTTCCAAGTCTCCTTTACAATGTCTGCTTCATTTTTCTCAGGTTTGGTTTTGCGGAGTTTGAGAGTGAAGAAAGTTGCAAAGCTGCCAAAGAAGCCATGCAAGGCTGTGAGATCGATGGCAGCAAAGTGACTGTGGCCTACGCAAAACCAAAGGGCGAGCCAACCCCAAAAACAGTCCTGGCTGGACCTCTCGTTGTTAAGCCTCCACGTCGGGGCAGAGATCGAATCGTCAGCACAGAAGGTAAATGGTTTATCAGGGAGATGGCAGTAAATGATGAATAAAATTATGGTGAAGGTTTATAGCTGCACAAATCTATGCAGCTTTGATAAATAAGTTTTTATGAAACCCCTCAGGCCAGACAATCTGTTAAATCTACCACGACATTTCAGACTAGACTTTGTAGAAAAATCTTGTTACTTTTACTGGATCAAATATTCTTTCTTTGTAGGTATTTTTAAAATGAATTTATATTTTATTTTTCCTTTTAGTACAGTAGGAGAGTTTATACTAATACAATTTCTGAAAACATGCCAGAGTTATGCAAAAAGTTCCTCTCTGCCCATGAGCCGGCAAAACAATATTTATGAAGCCCATTCAATGGCTGTGCCTGGGGAGGTAGAGGGGGTCGACCATTAATTGTAGAGTCAGTAGTTTGATCCCCAGCTCGTCAAGTCCGCAAGCAGAAGAGTCCTTTTGACAATTTTCCGTCCTGACGGCTGTTCTGTTAGTTGATGAATGGATGCATGACTGACAAAGTGACTGATGTAGGAGATAAAGCTGCTTGAGCGGGTCAATTTGATAATTAATAATGGCTGACCACCTGTGATTGGATCACTCAGGACGCATGTTAATACCAGTTCTAAGCTTTGAATTTGGTGATAGCACAGTTGTGTTTTTTTCTCTGTTTAGTGGATTTAAAAACGCTGGTAATAAAGAACCTCGCTGAGACGACGACTGCAGAGACTCTGAAAAGTGCCGTCAAAGAAGCCCTCACTGCAAGAGTCATTCTGGATAAAGATACCGGCGCTTCAAAGAGGTGGGTGGCATCAAGTTGTTCATTTACTGTGGCAAAAGTGTAAAGATGTTGCCTGGTCTCAAGTCTCCTTTACAATGTCTGCTTCATTTTTCTCAGGTTCGGCTTTGTGGAGTTTGAGAGTGAAGAAAATTGCAAAGCTGTCAAAGAAGCCATGCAAGACTGTGAGATCGATGGCAGCAAAGTGACTTTGGCTTACGCAAAACCAAAGGGAGAGCACAGCAACAAAGGAGGCTTGGCTGGCAACAGAGCAGGTAACTGGGTTATCAAGTTAGTTGAGAGAGCTCCTCACATTTGATGGATCAAATTATGGATCTTCTTTGATTTAGTAAGTGTCTGAAATCACTCATTAATCACTATGTAGTCCACTAGTGGCAGTTTGCCATTTTGCAGAGCTGTCCGAATAATCAGGGACATTTTTTTATACTCTATACACGGGATTTATTGTTTCGCACAATGCATTGTGATAAGTAGTGTAAAACCAATGGTCACCAGCAGAGCAATATATACCATCATGCATTGTGCTTGGAGTGGAGAGAGGAGAGCGTGCAGCAGGAACATCCAGACCTGTCACGCAGATGTAAATGAGCAGAGCATCACAGCTCGAACTGCAGCCCACAAGTTTATTTCAACAATTAAATATACGGTCATTCAGTGTGTTTTTAATACCAAATTTAAAATGTGTTTTTATAATTTTTTGTTTTACGATGCCGATATCTGATTCTGGGTAGATTTCCATTACCATCTTTCCTTCATTGGTGTCTAAACATGGTTATTGTCTCTGCTGACTGAGTTTTGAGCCAAAGTAATTTTTCTTTCTATTTTTTTGCAGGAAGAAGACGTAGAGCCAAGACACCACAGGCAGCTGTGGAGCAAGTGGCAAATAAAGGCTAACTTTGTACACGACTCTGACTTTGGGTGGATGTACAGACAAAGTGTGTGATGGTGTGAACATGTTTGAACGTGTGTACAATATTGTTTGTCCTGACTGTGGAACACGTCATTTTACTCGTCATATTTTCTATTAATTCATAGCTACTATGGAGACATAAGTAAGAAGCCTGACTTGTTTAACATTATGCAGGTTTGTCATGTGAAACGTTGCAGCTTGAATCAGCTTGTAAACATGTGAAGATAAAGATTTTAAAAAGTGGTCCGTTTGTGTTTTTATTGAAACTATATTGTGATTAAAGAGGGTGACAGCGGGGCTCTGGTGACACTCACCTGGAATAACACCAGACCCACAGCTAAACATGCCCCCCCACCCCTCACCCCCCCCACACACGCACACACCAGTGGGTAATAATCCAACACTTAACATTTAGGGAGAGTAAAAGGCAGACTGGGATTTCTCCTCGTTTTGGAGTTGGATCCAAGTTGGATCCTGCAGCTCCGTGCACGTGTCGTTGCACGGTCCCCACGTTGTAGCAAAGTGCTCGGATTGAGCCCAAACGTGGTGTGTGCGTGTGCGTGCGTGTCCTCTGATGACCTCACATCCTGTTTTCCCACTTCCTTCGCAGCGGACCGGTTTGGGACGGTCCGAGCGCCGCGCAGCGTGGAGGGTCCCCTTAGTGCAGGGTAGGCACGTTGCTCCACACGCATGTCAGCTGGAGACTGATCCTAACAAACTTTGAACACAAGCGGCTGACAATGCACCGAGTCCCCGACTGACCGGGAGGAGGAGAAGCGTCGGTAGGTGGATTAAACAGCGGCGATCATGGCTCTTTCCCTCGGTGTGTGTGGCTGGGTGCTGGTGGAGTGGACGCGCTCCATCTCTGCAGCAGCAACGTGTTAAACTGCGATCCGAGTGGGGATCATGTGGGTGGAAGGGACAGACTGGAGCTGAAGGTTCACACTCACTGTGTTTGCTCATGGGTTCGTGGGGAAACACTAGAAACTGATCTTGGGGGGGTTTCAGTTTTCTCATTTAAAGCACGTTGCAACTCGATCAACGGAACAGTGGGTGGTTCAGGGTCCGTAGGAAGAATCCACTGGCCAACACTTTGTTATAATGACTTGTGTTTGTATAACTGATACATCTTATGTATCTTAATCTAGATTTATTACAGTAAACATAAACCACTGGTTCAGAGTGGATTTCAGAGGAGGATCCTTTGGCAGCTGTTACACCCTGAGCTCTCTGTGAGCAAGTTTGCATCAGCCTTGCACATCTGGACACTCCAGTTGTATACATGCATAACAGGGCTGAACCATATGGGCAAAAATATCAAAGTGAACATCTTCATATCAGTTGATATTGTTAATTTTCACAATAAAAGGCACATTATGTCTTGATCAAATGTTGCTCGTGAGTGGAAGTTGTGGTTTTAAGCTCTTTATGAGCAAAGAAAGTCAAACAAATCTAAAGGCGATCAGTTATGTGTTATACCTCCTCTGTGCTGCATGATATATAAAACCTATCAATATAAATTTGACTTTTTGTTATTGCCCCAGGTCTTGTTTGGGGATCGAACCTGGTTTCTCTTTATATTATGCCTGCAGGGAGCATTCACACAGGTTGATGCACCACCACCTTAGAGATGGTTTTCATGATGGCATGAGTTGTTTAATGCTCCAATCAGGTCACAGACCCTTGTTATACCTTTAAATTAGTTTCAATAAATGTAATTTGACATCCTGTGATCATGTAGGTCATTGTCCTAAGTTTGTGCCAAACTGCGATCAAGCAGTGCAGCACAAGTTAAGTATAATTGGTTGTTTGTGTTGAGAGGTCTGGTCAGAGAGCCTGTAAACCATTAGTCAAACATTACTGTGGGTGTGACTGGTGCAAAGGTTTCCATGGATTGGACTGGATCAACACTTGGAGAACTCAAATTATACCAGGGCTTTAATTTTCCTCTCAGCTAATGGTGAGTCAATTATATCAAGAGCTATGAAGGAGAAAAGGGGCGACTGTAAAAAACAGAACGTGTTGCAGTTTGTTCAGGTTGTCACGGGGAGTCGTTTATGCTTTTACTACCTCTCAGTTACATTATTGTTACTCCCGTTATGCAGGTGTAGAACTGTTTCCTCAGCTCGTCTTCTCACTGGAAAAAGAAACACCAGCGCTGGCCTCTCTTTGGCTTCCTGTCAAATTCTGGATTGATTTTAAGATTTTAAACCGTCTGACAGTGACACCATCAAGTGTTTCCCCTTCATACTCCATCCTGTAGACTTAAGATCTGTATGCTCATCAGTAGAGGTCATTGCTAAACAGCCACTTCCTCTCACTGGCTGTCCATTCGAGTTGAGTTTGATTCCTTGATTTAATCTAATATTGTGCAAGATTTTATTTCCCAAATATTTACAGTGTTTAATGTTTTATTGCTTTTTGTATTTACTGTTCACTCTCAGTATTGATTACATGAATTTGTATGTATGTTTGCACTGTCGCATTTTAAGCCTGTTCATCACTTTGGTCAACTGTTGTTTCAAATGTGCTATATAAATAATGTTGATTGGTTTTTGCTAAACAAAGAGTTGTGGTCTGTGGTTTCATATTCAACTCCAACACATTCCACTTCTTCTTTTCTGATGGGAATAAACTTTATAAATATAAATGTCAGCAATTGACTTCTTTTCTTTGCCTGGATGTTAATTTGCTTTAAAATCTTTAAAACTGAATCTTTTAATACTTTCTTAACTGCAAGTCGTGTTGTCTTTGCTGACCTGAGTCAAAGATGTCTGTGATGAGAAACCTTCAAACATGAATACCTAGTGACTAAAAGGTTTTGTCTTTGTCTTTCTTTTGCAGTTGTTGCTCTTGTGACAGAATGAAGACGAGAGAGGCGACGATTATAAACAAAGGCCTGGAGGATGAGATGGTAAATATCACTTCCCATCTTAAAGCTGTAGTTTCACAAATCCAATTTATATACTGTGTTGAGCAATTGTGTCTCCTCTGTGTTTTTTTCCCTCCTAAAATCATCTTCAAATTAACAGTGGGATGTGTGGTTTTAGTTTTAATGTTTGTGATCACATGTTTGGTGATGTATCGTAGAGTGAGTTGCCTTTTAAAGACTTAAATCATGTGTTAGTGTGGAATTACAGAATATCACAATCAAGTTTATTCCAAATCTTTCCACTACACATACTGAAACTACCCACAAGTCATTTGGAGAATTTCGAAATTTCACGGGTGATAACATGGTTTATGATGGTTTCAGGTCTCAGATGGTTTTATGTTCCCGGGGGACATAGTTTGACATTTTAGTAAATATGAATATTTATTATGATGCTGAGTTTAATCTGCCTGGTGGAAAATGAAGTTACAGACAGTTCCTTCATTGAAAGACAATAAAAATAAACCAGTAATTCTGGTAATGTTGGAAGGGAATTCAAACGGTCTGCCAGCACCACAATCAACCGCCTGCCAGTCAATTCAACAGACGGTTATTGTCTGTCTACCCACATCTACCACAAAGCTCCATTGTCGTCCAACAATTAAAACCCCATCATAGAGCGATTGGTTCTTCTTTCAGTGTGGAGTTTGCTTGTTCTCTCCGTGTCTGTGTGGACTTTCTCTGGGTGTGCAGATTGGGATTAGATTGGAAACTCTACATTGGCCGAAGGTGTGAATGTGAGTGTGAATGCTTGTTTGTGTCTGTATGTCAGCCCTGTGATACGCTGGGGACCTGTCCACCATTTTGGATTGGCTTCAGATCCCCCCACACAGATATGGATTTATGGATTTATGGATGGATGGATCATTGAGCTTCAACAATGAGGGCACTAACAAACCATTTACTCACGTTCACTTAAATCTACTGAGGCAGAAACATTTACTGTGTGTTACCAAATGTCTCGGCCTCCTCCCCTCAGTCTCTTTACATCGGTGCTTCCCTGTGCAGGAGGTGTGGGGCTACCGGCCCTGTCTGTGGAAGACCATCCTGGTGGGTGTGGGTGTGGTCTGCTCCTGCGGTCTCCTCCTGCTGCTCCTCTATTGGCTGCCTGAGTGGGGCGTCAAGGGCACCTGCACACACACCTCGCTGAGGGACGCACACACGCTGCTGCTCAGGACCACGGTACTTGCTTTTTTTTTTTTCTTTCTTTCTCACTTTTACCTCTTATACGTTGTTTCCACACGAGCAACATGCATGGACACACACGCAGCTGCTTTTGAACATATTCAGATTTAATGACACTTGCTTGGCACACACACTGTAAACAGCACACACGATGAAACAGTAGTGTGCCGCCTCACCGCCGAGGAAGAGAGTCATTCTTTATGTTGTTACCACAGGATGAGTTCAGGCAGTGGTCTCGAGCCAAAGCACATATGATGCTAGCTACGTGGAAGAAACCCTTCGACAACTTGGATTTGTCCGCGACGGCTCAGCTGCCGAACGGAGACCACAGCGAGGAGCATTATGGGAAATTGGCTCAAGGGCAGCCTGTTCAGGTATTTAAGTGGACACTGTTTGCCTCTCCTTCACGTTACATGCATCTAATCAATATAGATGAGGTTCAATTATTAGTCTAGGTCTGTGATTGGCTGTTTTGAAATGTGAAGATGTTACACAGTAAATATCTGACCTCCTCCTCCTCCTCTTTAGATCCACCACTTCACCCACCACAGCACTAAATACTACTGGGATGATGAGACGCAGAACTTTGAGACCTATAAGTAAGAGTCCCGTTGTTTTCTGCTTCTACTGCTCTTGGCACCATAATTTATTATAACCTTTATTTCCTTTAATGTGAATGCGAATCTCCATAATGAATCACAACGCCAGTCGACATGAATGTGTGTGTGACTTTTCTAGAGGCTTGGAAGATGTGAATGTGAGCTGTGAAGGAATCCACTCTGAACACAGCTCCGGACTCTGTACAACCCTGCAGGACCACAGGTTCAACACACACACACACACACACACATTCCCACTCACCTTGTTTTCTATGTTTTGTTTATTCATGGTACATTTATATACTTATTGCCCTCAATTAACTGTGGGGGTAATATCATGTTATACAACCTTGTATCAAACCCATACTGAGCCTGTTACTGTTTCCTGACTCCTTTTCAACAGGAGGTTGTTTTTCGGGGAGAATGAGATCGCAGTGAGAGTGCCCTCTCTGTTCAAGCTTCTCATTATGGAGGTGAGTTCTGATTTCAGGTTTCATTTATGGAAATTCTACACGCCAGGAAAATTAACAACGGCATATAAAGTTTGTATCTGTGAATCCGGAAACGCATTCCAAAGCTAACAGATACCAAATACCCAACAACAACAACTCCAACTACTACTACTACTAATGATAATATTAAAAGAATAGAGTATAATTTTAAATCAAGAACATAGTACCAAAAGTAATGAACTAATAATAAGACAGTTTAATAACACAAGGGAAAAAATTAGAATTTGACTGTTTTATTTCTGATCTTATCAAGTCCAACACTTCTTCTGTGTGTTATATATGATAAGTTCTCTTTTTTTTAAACGGACAGTTTGTGTTTCTCTTCCCACATCAGGTCCTGAATCCGTTCTACATCTTCCAGCTCTTCAGTGTGATTCTGTGGAGTGCGGAGGACTACTACTATTACGCCACGGCCATCGTTTTCATGTCCGCCATCTCAATAGCCACCTCACTGTATACCATTAAAAAGGTGAGTTGTGCTTGATTGTAGGAAACTGTGACAGGAGCTCACAATCAGAGAGAAATGGCAGTTCCAGTCAAATCCTCTTAAGAATCAAATTCCAAAACAATTTTTTCAGGGACGGCTTGTATTCTGCACCAGTTGTGTGTGTGTGTGTGTTTCTCATTTGTTGAATCAGTGCGTCTCTCATTTCAGCAATATGTGATGCTGCATGACATGGTGGCGACTCACAGTGTGGTGCGTGTTTCAGTGTGTAAAGAAAATAAAGGTGAACGCTCCTCACTGAATGTCACATAGAGCTGTGTATGAGGCCATGTCATTGTTAACGATTGACATTCTAAAATGAGCTGATGGTGCAAAGCAGATGATGTGTTTATCGTGTTACAAAGAAGTCCCCATTACTATTCTTTTGTATCATTCAGTAATACATGAGTCACATTAGTTATTTTCCTCATAATTCCTGACACAGTGTGCAGAGTGCATCACATCATTTCCACTGCTCTCCCTCTTATTGTTTTACTCAGAAATTGCAGAAGCCATGTCGACCGAGCTCGTTCCCGGTGATGTCGTCATTATTCCGGCCAACGGGATGATCATGCCCTGCGACGCCGTGCTCATCCATGGAACCTGCATTGTAAATGAGAGCATGCTGACAGGTTGTATTTCCATTCGGCTGCTACACCCTCATAATTCATAAATGCTCTTAAGATAAGATATGATAATTCTTTATTTGTCCCCAAACGGGAAAATCGACAATCTGCCGCAGGTATGGTTTCAGGGAGATCCTTTTATTCGTAGTTTTTTTTCAGCAAAAACATAATCTCCTAGGTGGAGGTAATAAAGGCTTCACTGTCAAACTGAAACAAAAGAGCTTTAATTGGGGGTCATTTTAAGAGTAACATGAAAAGACAAATTAATTACATGCATTAATTGTGCAGTGCGTTGTGTTTACACTTGTGGACACTGCAGAAATGTTTCTGTTTGAGAAGAAGGTTTCCTCGGATGTGTGTTGTCTGTAGGGGAGAGCGTCCCAGTTACCAAGACCAGTCTGCCCAGTGCAGGTGAGGATGCAGCCGTGAGCTACAACATGGAGGAGCACAAGAGACACACCCTGTTCTGTGGCACGCACGTCATCCAGACCCGCTTCTACACTGGTGAACTGGTGAAGGCTGTGGTGGTCCGAACAGGTGAGATGGTGGGAAACACAACGGGAACTATGTTTCTCAGATACACAGTGGCAGGAGTTGCAGGTTTCTAACTCGATTTGTCACAATACAGCAGGTGGAAAAAAATGTCTGCTCCACCATTAGGTCCAGATTGTTATTAGAATCTGCACCAGTCTGACCACACTCAAAAGTATCAGTCCCATAAACATGCCGGATTAAAAAAAATAAATATCTTCAAATTATACTCTGAGAAATCAACTAAACTGATGAAAAAGCACAATCTCTCAATGCTAAAGAAAAAATTCCTGTCTCCGCCCCCTGATCAAGATCCGCACCAGAATGTACTGGGGTAATATATGTTCTTAGGTCATTTCCCACCCCTCCACAAAATTTCATGGAAATCAGTTTTTGCGTAATTGCGCAAAATATTAAACAAACAAAGATGAAAATGGTGGAGTTAACAACAACTTGTGGCCTTGGTGATGAAAATAGATTTGACATTAACAGACTGATCCTCCACATATTCAGCCACTGTGTTCCCGCAGGCTTCAGCACAGAGAAAGGCCAACTGGTGCGCTCCATCCTCTACCCCAAACCCACTGACTTCAAGCTCTACCGAGATGCCTACCTGTTCCTGCTGTGTCTGGTGGGGGTGGCAGGGATCGGCTTCATCTACACCATCATCCTCAGTGTAATGAACCAGGTAAAACTGCTCCTACAGATGACAGGTGAATCTGTAAATGTCACTGCAGGTCAGTTGACGGTTGTTTCTCGATCCAGGTTCCTGCTAGAACCATCATCCTTGAATCTCTGGACATCATCACCATCACGGTGCCCCCGGCTCTGCCAGCAGCGATGACGGCCGGTATCGTGTACGCACAGCGGCGTCTGAAACGCATCGGCATCTTTTGCATCAGCCCCCAGAGGATCAACATGTGTGGTCAACTTAACCTGGTTTGCTTTGACAAGGTAGTTTACTACATAGTTGTCTTTTTTGTTTTCTTGCACTCGTCAGGTGTCCCTGGAGTCTGGGAACTTGACTTGACACAGAATGGAGTCTTGGCTCAGAATGTAGAAAATTGAGTTATGAATCGTTCAGACCCACTTCCAGTTCAAGCTTCTCGTAATATAATGATTTAATGGTTTTGTGTTAAAGCCATGCTGTGAAATGTTGTCTGGAGGCTGTGCTGCAGTTCTATCAGGCCACACGGTCAAGCACCACACATTTAAAATATGTCAAAGCAATAGTATTGATTACATTTAGTAGATAATCAATTTGTCTATTATGAAAAAGTAGAAACCATTTTTAAAACCATTGGATTATTTCAATGATATTCTGAGCAAAATACAAAAAACAAAATCTGGTTCAAGTCTCTGCTCGTTTCTTCTATGATAATAAACTGGACATTTTTGTTTTGTCACATAAAAAAAGCCATTTGAAATGTTTTACTTTTTACGTGCGTGCGTGCTTGCGTGTGTCTACATTGAGTCGTTAATCTAAAGTCAGGCCAAATGCCTGTTACTCTCAGAAAAGTGACCTTTTTGGACTGTTGTCATGTTCTGAGGTGCTATCACTGTATCACGTGGGTTCGGTGCTTCCTCATCATTGTTTTAGATCCCTGTTTGTTTGTCCTACAGACTGGTACTTTGACAGAGGATGGTTTGGACATGTGGGGTATCCAGAGAGCTGAAGCTGGCAGGTACAGTACGAGCTGCTCACTGTGGTGTTTGTTGTCGTCCAATGCAAACACATCTGCATCAGAATAACTGTCAAACTGAGAAGAATCAAACATCTGGAGAGAATTCTGGCTAAAGTCAAAGTAGATGCTTTTCCTTAACTTTTTCATTCCTCAGAAGCTTAGGTTGACTTGAGTGTAATCTGAAAATGTTTATTTTGAGATATGTTTCCCAAATGTCAGAGAAGAGAGAAGATTTATAGAGTAATGTAAAATGTAAAAAAGATATAAACAAGCAAAGAAGTATAGAATAAAGTTCTTAAAAAAATATAACAAGTCGAAGAAAAGCAGTTGCAAAGAGCATACAATAGCAGTAAAGTGACTGATATAGATATAAATATGATAAATAACATAAATAGTATGAATACTGCAAATTGCAGTCAATGTGTTGATGTTGTCCTACACTTGTCAGAAAATTATATTTTCTCATGTTTTCATGATATTAACATGAGATTCCTGAGATTAACGTCATTAGTATTATTACATGACCAAGGTTAAACAGGGTTATATTTGTGTGGAATCGTCTCCCGTCGTCGTCACAAACTGTCAAGCTGCTGAGTCCGATCCTCCCTCTCTGTTGCAGCTTCTCTCCTCCAGAGTCCGACGCAGCTGAGCAGAGTCTGGTGAGCTCAGTGTTCGTGGCGGGCATGGCCTCCTGCCACTCACTGACCAAGATAGAGGGCGAACTCTCCGGAGACCCTCTGGACCTCAAGATGTTCAGCGCCACAGGCTGGGTAAATAACATTGATCAGCCCTGACTCCCCGCATGCTTAGTCACATGCACCACAACCAGCATGGAGACCAGTGTGTACATGAGTTATGCAGCGCCACGCTCACTGCCTTGGCAGAGCTAGTTCACTAAAACGGTGCCGTCATCCATGGCACCACAACTAACTAAAGTCTGGCACCATGGATACTCTGAAATTTCTTCTTTCATTTCAAGAGCAAAGTGGGAGTGAGAGTGATAATCTCAAGACATTAAGTTATGATGGTGTTATGTTATTTTTGTTAAGATCCTGGAGGAGCCCACTGAGGAGGAGACGGCGCTCCACAACCCCCTGATGCCCACAGTGGTGCGACCTCCAAAGCAGGTCGTCCCTGAAGCCAATCAGAACAATCCCCTGGCTCCAAACATGGTAAAGAGGCTCTTTGTGTTTACTTTGTGATCAGAGTATTTGTTAATGGCTGTCCAAAACTTCTTTATATTTAGGTTTATTGTCAAATTTGAATATTCATTCATTTACTTATGTTTCTTTTCCCAGGAGCTTTCTCAAATATCGGTAAGTTGTTCTTTCTTTAAATTCTCAGAGCAAAGAGTTTTATATAGTAGAAAATATATTTATTTACATTCCTAATTAGTGCACAGACGTGAGATTGCTGTTATGAAACCACATTTCTCAAAACTATTAAATTAAATTAAATTACATTTTCTTAAAGAAATTATTATTTACTTTGACTTGCTGTTTGCCTGAGAAACTTCCATTATACACGTCTACTTGGGCTGGAAAACCAGATGAATTATTAATATCAGGCAGAGTCTCTGAGTCTGCTTTGCCTTATATTGTCATTGCATTGTGTTATGATTTGTTGAGTCAACTGTTGGTGTAAAAATGAACGTTTTAAATGTCATTTCCATAATGGATTTCACTCTTTGTGTTGTTGTGGGTGCATCAATGGAATATTTTGCATTTTGTGTCTGATATCGGGATTTGTGCTCCTCAGTCCTTTGAGATTGGTATCGTGCGTCAGTTCCCCTTCTCGTCGGCGCTGCAGAGGATGAGCGTGGTGGTCAGGAGGTTAGGGGAGAAGCACATGGATGCCTACTTGAAAGGAGCGCCGGAGATTGTGGCGAGCCTCTGCAAACAGCACACAGGTCTGACACTTAACCTGCACCCTGTAGCTCGGGCACGGATATGTCTCCTCAATTAAGATTCACAAAGCAGTTGACAGTAGCTATAGTCTCCCTGCTCCATTTTTAACAGACAGAAACAGACTGACATGGCTCTGTCTTTCACCTCAGTCCCACAGAGTTTCACAGAGACTCTGGAGAGTTACACCAGGCAGGGCTTCAGGGTTATTGCCCTGGCACACCGACCGCTGGAGTCCAAACTCTCCTGGCACAAAGTCCAGAGCCTCAGCAGGTACGTCTCCATTCACAGATAACACCGTCCACAGTGCATGCAGCTATTGACGGGGAAGTTCCTCAAACATGACACCCTAAAACGCTGCTAAAATAAAATCTTTGTTGGTTGGAAGATGGTCCTGATGTTTAATTTTATCAATTTCCACTGATAACTGACTAAACATCAGGAGAAATTACATTATAATATATATATATATATATAGTTTGCTAAAACATGAGGAAATATCAGAATTTGGTGTCAGGAATCTCCATCTCACAACAATATGTGTCCATAGAAAACACATAATACAGTGCAGCTGCAATATGTGGTGCAACAGGACTATAAGGTTTCCTTGCCTCACCTACAAGCTCACATGACGGCTTGTTTTCAAGCAGCACATTCCTGGATGTGTGCTGTCCGTCTGATAAATATAGAAAATCATTAACATGGATAAGGAAGGTTAGCAGGAAGGCAGCAAGTTAAAATCAGATAATAACAACTCCTCAGCTAATGTGAAGTGAGCAACAAAGATTTATTATCTCCCATAACAAATTTAATCCTTTATTGTCTCTCACCATCACTGATCCCTTAAATCTGGATCAATAAAGTAACTTAAATCCTGACTTGTGCAGTGCCGATGATGGTGTTTAAATGATGGTCTGTTACTTTCAGGGTCCTGATAGAGACCAACATGGAGTTCCTTGGTTTGATCATCATGCAGAACAAAATAAAGCAGGAGACCGCCGGGGTTTTACGTGAATTACGACAAGCCAACATCCGCACCTTGATGGTCACAGGTAACCAAGCTCAGTGAACGTGTTGACTTATCTGGGGCTGAAATCGTGAGCATCCATGTCACATCCCTTCTCTCTTCTGTCTCACCCGTAAGGTGACAACATGCTGACGGCCATATCAGTGGCTCGAGACTGTGGGATGGTCCGTGCACATGAGCAAGTCGTTATAGCAGATGCTGGGCCCCCTAAAGATTTCAATCCTGCCACTATCATGTGGCATTACACTGAAAACCCCGCTCAGCCCACCAAGGACAATCAGGTAAGACTTGAAGCTGCTTTCAGAAATGTGCTGAACACTGCAAATTTCCCTGAACTTTTCCTGCCAATCCTGTAAAATATCTGAGTGAGCCCATGTGAGAATTAAACAGGAAAATGTCTGGAGAATTTACCGCGAGCAAGTTGATGCCTTTTAGAAAGTTCAACAGATATGAAACTGGAAGAATAAAAATATCTCACGATGATAAACCGGTATACATTTAGACCACACAGATGAAGATGTTAAATTGGAAAGATAATGAAATTCAAGAACTTATGGGGATGAGGGCAGACGGTGGTATTGATGTTCTGGGACAGTCGTACTGGTTAGAAAATACTGGGAGTGATTGTCTTCACTGACTCCTTCTCTGGTTTTCCTGAGTCTGGTCAAAATAACGATTTCTGCTCTAGTTTTATTTTAAAACGTGTCAGACCTGCATGTTCAGTCGTCTGTTTGCAGTTATCTGCTCAAATGTTTGAACAAACTAAAGCAAAGAAACACACAGTTCAGCTTTCGAGGAAACCACTAAAAAATGATTGGTGTGAACGTCTCTTTGCGCGGTTGGTACATGTATATACTTATATATTAGTCAATAGCCTTGTTTGCATGACTTAGTCAGAAACAAGCATGAGAGGGGGGTTGGAAGATGTTTGTCCGAGGCCCTACAGTGTTATTTGTCATGCAGATAGCACAGTTCAGCAGTTTTCTGCTCTGGTCTCCTGACTCACCCTCTCCTCTCTAGTCTGTGGAGATAAATCTGGAGGAAAGGGCGTATGACAAGCGACAACCTTCACAGGAACAAAGCTATCACTTCGCTGTGAGTGGCAAAGCCTTCGCTGTTATCACCGAGCACTTCCCTCAACTCCTCCAAAAGGTACAAGCATGGCAGTGGACAAATAAGTATCTGCACATTCACATTAGTTTTAGATACACATCTTTTTTAAAGCCACGTGGCATTTCCTTTTTGACATTGCTGTAATTCCTTGTCTCCCCACATGGGTGCGCTGCAGCTCGCGCTAAGAGCCACAGTGTTTGCCCGAATGGCTCCAGACCAGAAGACGCAGCTGGTGGAAATCCTGCAGAGCATCGAGTGAGTCTTCCATTGATTTTGTGGCTTCAATTTTCATCTGTTAATGAGCATCCTCATGTGATGTTATGGCATCTTCATCATATGTGGCAATGGTTAACCCCCCACCCCCCCACCCACTCTGTTTACCTTCCAGCTACACTGTTGGGATGTGTGGTGATGGTGCTAATGACTGTGGAGTAAGTACGGATTAGATTTTCCGGATATGCATAAACTTTCTACATGTTTAGTCTGAGGTATTTTAGTTATGCCTTCATTGGTGTATCCAGTGCCATCAACTGTGAACCAGTATCTGATTGGATCCCGTGAAAGTAGCGTTGCACTTAAAAACCTGTGTTTTAACGTGTCAAGGCCAAATAATATCAAAGTTGCAGTCTTTAGTTAGAGCAGAGAAATATTAGTGTAACATTAGAAATGTACGTTAGTGTCAACAATATACAACAGTTTAATGCTGAATAACGTGTTTTAAATCTACTGCAGCTTTTTCTTCTTTATGCAGTATAGAAAAAGACTCGTTCATAAACAGAATAGAAAATAATTTATTTTATTGTCATTGCACAGAGTACGTCATGAAATAGTGCTGTAGGTGCATTGTCAAAAACCTGACAACAGTTATAGAAAAGAAATTAACAAAAGATATAAACATATAGATATAATATGTTTAAATAATATGTATTAATAATAATAATAATAACAATAATAATAACTTTATTTGTATAGAAATTGTGTGCTTTACGCAAAAGTCCATGGCAAATTGAAGAATCTATTGTAATAAAAGATATTCTGTTCAGTCTAATTTAAGAGCCAAATCATAACATGTCAAGGCCGAGACCCTCAGTGTGCACCACTTTGTGCAAACCAGTAAAAAATGGAGTGAAAGGGGATAAAAAACAGTAGAAAAAAATGAACCTGGACTGGTAGATTTTCTCTAATGTGTTCCCTCTCTTTCTCTCTCTCAGGCTCTGAAGAGAGCTCACAGTGGGATTTCTCTGTCTGAGCTGGAGGCGTCTGTGGCTTCACCGTTCACCTCCACCACCCCGAACATCTCCTGTGTCCCCAACCTCATCAGGTCTATTCACTCACTGATGAGATTCCTGAATTTCATTTATCACTTAAGTTTAGTGTTCAAAGAATTTAAAAAAACAATACAAATACAAACCAGGGTTCACAGCTACACTCATGCACAATCAATTCATTAACAGGTTTGACAAAAACAGACAGAAAATCCTATTATTCTAGTGGAATAAATTTCACGACTTCACTTTTGCTGGTGTATTTTGCTGCCCACTTTGTGAACTGACCCTTTTAAACTCGTCTGAGCAGCAAAACATGGAATATTGTTATATATTTGTATCTAATCCTGAATGTCTCTTCTATTCTTCCCATCCACAGGGAGGGTAGAGCTGCCCTCATTACGTCATTCTGTGTTTTCAAGTTCATGGCTCTCTACAGCATCATCCAGTACCTCACCGTCACCCTGCTCTACTCTGTAAATACCATGCTCTTTGTGATATAAACACTTTGCTCCACTTTTCAGTTACATTCAAGGAAACAGTTTAAAAACAAACACAAATATGTTATCAACGCTACTTGTTGTATTGGCCTTTGTGGTTAGCACCATTGTGTTACAAAGCCTGATATAGGTCCCACATGAGATGTGAGGAGCAAGTAGAAGCAAGTTCTGCAAAGTGTGTGTGTGTGTCAGTGTGTGTGTGTGTGTGTGTGTGTGTGTGTGTGTGTGTGTGTGTGTGTGGGCACGGGGAGGGGAGGTGCTTCTATCAATGGTCAAACTAAGCCAGAGGCCACAGAGTTTTATGTTATTTTGTTTCTGGAAAAAATGTCACAGTGTAAAAATAAATTGTCATTCATCTATTACTGTGCGATTATTAACTTCTCTTTGACATTTCTGATATTATAGATCCTCAGCAATTTAGGAGACTTTCAGTTCCTCTTCATTGACATCGCCATCATTCTCATCATCGTCTTTACGAGTGAGTTATATGAGCAAAAGCACAGAAAAACACTTTCCATGTTTTTACTTTGGGGATCAGACAAAAGCCTCCAAATATGAAAACATCAACTTCTTGTTTTGTGTCTTCAGTGAGTCTGAACCCTGCGTGGAAGGAGCTGGTGTGGCGTCGCCCTCCGTCCAGTCTGATTTCCGGCCCACTGCTCTGCTCCGTTCTGACCCAGATCCTCACCTGCCTGTTCTTCCAAGTCCTGGTATTTCTCTTAGTGCGGCAGCAGAGTTGGTACGAGACATGGACCCCTCAGTCAGAGTGAGTGACACGTCTGAAATGAACAACTGCCCAATGACAAATGAGTCAATCACTGAAGACATGTTAATTGTACATTAAGCTTTTACTGTACATTTCATCCTGGTCCCAAACCTTTGGAAAAAAGTCTATTTGTAACCAGGAAGTGAAGAATTAAAAAACAGGGTAAAAACACAGAATCAGTTGTATAAATTCGTTTTTTACAACTCTCAATTTCCTCCTGCCTTGTTTTTATTCTTACAGTATCTGATTTTGGATAAAGATAGAATATAAATATAGTATTGAATCAGTGAATCAATCTGTAGTTGAATAATACATTTTTAAACAATATAAGCTGATCATCAGACAAAAAGAAACAACAGGACAGATTTTTTAAAAACCGGAATACATTGACATTTTAGAATTTGAATACTTCTCTGAGGTTTGTCTGAACTATGCATTACATTTCCCTCTGTCTCGTCCTGCAGCGCCTGTAATGTTTCCAGCTCCAGTCTCACTCACAGCTCCAACGTTTCTAGTCCTCACGACCACAAAAACATCAAGAACTACGAGAACACCACCCTCTTCTACATCTCCTCCTTCCAGTACTTGTGTGTGGCCATCGTCTTCTCCAAGGGAAAACCATTCAGACAGCCCAGCTACAAGAACTGTAAGACTCATTCAGCTCAGCCCAGGAGAACATCAGCCTGTAGTCTGTGTTGAAATCAGGAATGTGGAGAATCTGCTTAGGTTATAATATAGTCAAAAATACTATATGATAGTAAATCTTTTCACTTCAGCACCACATTAATATAAATATCAGAACTTTGAAAAGAATGTGCAAGAATCCAGAAGGAGTCAAACTCCAGCGAGCACAGGTTCTCCTTGCTGCTTATTTCTCCCCAAATTTTTTTTTTTTCTTTATTTTCACGACATTACGATTTTTTTCTCTGAATATTACGTCTTTATTGTCACAATTTTACGACTTGATTCCCGCAGTGTCGTGATTTTTTTTCGGGGATCTACCCTTTTGTCTGAATCTGAGCGGAACTTTTATGTTTTCTTTTTTGACACGTTCCATCTTTCCACAAAGTGAAATGAGTTCCATTTTTTTGCAAATATAAACATAAACATTTCTGGTGAAGGGAATTATAACACATATTTAAAGATAGAAAAGTAAATGTGATCTCTGTAGACTTTGACAATTAACTTTCCTAAATCCTTCAATTCTCTGTCTAAATCCAGTTTTTTAAACCTAAATATGAGCATAACAAACATTTCTGGCACTAGTCCAGTCTTGCGTACATATGTTTGATGGTCCTGAAAGTTGAAATTACCATAAACACAATGTTGTTTGCCTAAACTTCTTCATGTTTATCCCACCAGGGCCGTTCATGCTTTCCTGCATTGGTCTGTACACTTTTCTCCTCTTCATCATGCTGCATCCTGTCCCTGCTATCGACAGCTTCCTGGAGGTAAAACCTGTGTTTCTCGTTTTTTTTTCTGATTGCTGCAAGAAGTTGAATACGTTGTGTTCTCATCGTGCTGCTCTGCCTCCCCTCAGATCGTGTGTGTTCCCCACGACTGGCGCGTTACACTGGTGGTTATTGTTGTCGTGAATGCGGCCGTGTCTTTCATGCTGGAGGTACACGTTCTGCAACATCACACCCCACAAGCTCTCTGTGACTGATCTCCTGTTTTGGATTAGAAAACTCTGATTTGCATGCATTGATTTCTTTCTTCCCCTGAGGGAATTAGTACATTTCCGCCTTGTGAATGAAATCAATGAATCTTTTTTTAGCTGTTTCTGTCTTTGTGCATTTCTGTGGCTATAACCAAACTCTTCAATCCTCCCTCTCATGTTTGTCGGGCTGAGTCTTAAGTTCCCCCTGAAATCTCCCATAGATTTTGATCCTTGACATCATCCTGTGGAGGCTAGTTTTCAGAGGCAATCAGGGGGTAAATCGCCCCTCAGCGTCCCCTGCTACTGCCAAACCTCAGGTCGGGAAGCTTTTCACTACACGTTCTTCTGTTTTGCCTGGTTCCACTGGGTGGATGGTGATGCCTTCTCCTGCTCTCTTAGCTCTGATCCTGCTGCTTTTCTTGCATATTCGCTGCAGGTGATCGTTTTCACATCCAAATCTGTCTATAAAACATGCCATCACCAAAGTGACTCTATAGATTATCTATAAGCATGTATGTTATTACGCAGGTTATATTTAATTGCACATAGCACATTATTACTACTGTTTTTAAGGCAAAGATCTGTTCTACTTCTGCATAAACTTGGAGATGCACATTTCTCATAAACCACTTGTAATGCTTGACAACCAAAATCAATATTGCAATAGTCTTTTTTAATATTTATGCAATAATCTCACACTTTCACATAACCAGATCAGCATAATTCTAATCTTGGCCTTCTTTCACTTCAAACTATTGACTGAATATAAAGATGGATGTCTCCACTTCTCCCCACTATCCAACACTGCTGTATTGCACATTTGGTGTCTGTGCAGTAGTGATCAAGGAATCGAGCCAAACACTTAAACAGATATGTGTGTGTTAAGAAAGACTTAGTTTTGTGTAAGATGTTCTGAACATCCAATCCTGAAGTGACTCACTCATCCATCCAGTGGAATCAACATATAAATACCCGCTCACAAACTTTTTTCCCCCTAATTTCCTCACTGCACATATTCTTAGGAGGCCAACAGCCGCTGGGGCTCGTCCTTCCTCTCTTGGCTGTTCTGTCGGAGAAACCAACCTCCCAGGGTGCGCTACATGAACGTGGCCCTGGAGCTGCAGGACGACCCCGACTGGCCCCCCGGACCCTCCACCGTCACGTACGCTAGCGATGCTCAGTCCCACAACTCAGCCGACCTCTGACGCCAACGTGACCAACAGGCAAACTGCGGCAAGTCCCAAACAAGTTGATGGAGCTCAGAGATGTGACAGATGGTCAGATGGTTTTATTTTGGATGTGGACCCTGTCGGATTCCAACGAAGAAGCCTTCCTAAAGAAGAGGCCTCCTACTGTAACAACTAACTGACACTGAGCTGCTCTTACAAAATATTCTCTTCAATTGTGCCTCCTCAAAAACATCATAATGGACAAACTCGCTGCACTAGGATTTTAGCCGTACTGTCATGTCTCGCTGCTGAAACTGAAGCCAGAGGCCTGTCAGAGGAATAGATCAGTGTTTTTTCACACTGTGCATTTATCAGCTTTCTTGCTGCAAGGTTGTGTGTTTCAGATTCTTCAGATACTATGTGAATGCATTTTTAGTGTTCAGGTATGAAAGTTTTTGATCTTTTTATCCATGAGGTATTTCACCAAAAATGATGTACCATTCCTTCAATTTCTTATTGTCCTCTACTTCCAATGACATACAACATGCAAATACTACACTGGACAGTGAGTGTCATATGAGCCTTTCCATTGTTTTACACAGTTTTCATTAGCTGATCCTGTATCTGAACCAAGTGGACCAAGGCACATTTTTGATCAGATATTTTTAGTTTAACATCAGATTAATTCATCATGAGATACAAAAGAAAATGTCTTCCACTAACAGCTGCTGCTAAAATATAAAAGCTGTGAAGCAATATAAGGTCACATGGATTCAAAGAAACACAAGGACTTATATCTGTTTGCAGTTTCATGAATAAGACTTGTAGTGAATTATTTCTCTGACAGAAAACATTCCACTGCTGCGTTTTCTTTCTTAGAGCCCCTTGAGTTGAAATTCTTCCTGTGGAAGAGAGAAGCAGATGATTGTGTCCCTATTGAGTACTTTACTGCCAGTGTGTGTGTGTGTGTGTGTGTGTGTGTGTGTGTGTGTGTGTGTGTGTGTGTGTGTGTGTGTGTGTGTGTGTGTGTGTGTGTGTGTGTGTGTGTGTGTGTGTGTGTGTGTGTGTGTGTGTGTGTGTGTGTGTGTGAGTGAGAGAAATAGAGAGAGAGAAAGACAACCGTGTGCCAGTAAATCTTAGAATCAAAACAAACCATTTAAGTTTCCCTCAGATACATCATGAAATGTTCTTTTACTCAACAAATGAATATGAAGTTAATTAGACCATTTAACATGACTGAGGAACTGAACAGAGGTGATCATGATTTCATTGATTAATGACAAAAAAACAATCAAAATTAATCTTCAAGACACTTGCTGCTGTGATCATTTTATAACAGTTGATTTTAACATGTGAATTTTATGTAATATTTTTACTGTTTTCAGCTGGTGTACACATTTCCTTCTAGTTTTTAAGGGTAAAAAAATTAAATAAATGTGAAAATCTAAATATTAATCACCAAAATGTCAAGACTATTACTGTAATAAAGAGCAATTATATTATGTGTTTTGGAAAATCGTAATAAACTTATTTTCACATTTGTTTCAGTGTCACAAACATATTTCAGTCCGTCAACAAATACATCACGAGTGTTTGCTCTGCAGAACTCTCATTACTTCTCCCGATATATCTGAATATGAAGCCACTCTTGCGTGCGTCGTGGGGGGCTGACCCTGGTCACACTTTTTCAGCCAAGACTTACTGATCAATTATGGGCTTTCCCAGCCTCCTCGCTGCCTGGCATATGGGCGCTTTAAGGCGCGAGAGTGGAGGAGAAAGAGGGGTATCATTTCATGTGGAGATCAGGGCCTATAAGCAGTGAATGGGTGGATTTAGGGGGGACTGAATAAGGGGACGGGGGTCCTCACTTGTACCAAAAAGAAAAGAATGTCCCGCAGATCAGGGAAGAGCCTTTTTGGGAATATTCATGATGAGAATGAGGAGGCATCATGAATTCATGTGTGTCTCCCTGACTTGCACGGATCATCTTTTCTGTCAACACCGATGTGTGCAGAGCCGCGATGTCTTGCTTTGGCCCGGTGTTTGCGGTGCAGCTCTGTGGATAGTGTTGCCTCTCCACAAAGCAATATGGGTTTTTGTGTACTCTCTGCTGTATTCTCTTTGTATCAGTAGAGCAGCAGATGGAGAGTGGTGGAAAGACATAAAGACGCTAAAACACACAGCCTTTCTTCCTCACAGCTAGATACTCGCTGGAAAAGATTTTCTCAAGCTTGCACTCAGACGTGTGCTGGTTCAAACATTTTGGACTTCATCTCCTCTCTCTTTTACCCATACGTTTCTTTGTCTGGGTCGTGTACTTTCAAGATTTGGGCCTGTGCACACAGTCTTTGTCTGCTGTTTCTTTGCTTACAACGGATCCCACAGAGCGATCAGACCCGCTCTGAATATTTTGAAAAGTAACTGCCACTGTAACAGAGTTTTCTCTGCGCTAAAAGTTGTCGTAAAGAATCCAGGCACTTTCCCGATGTGTCTGTTTTCTCACCGTGCGCACACATGCATTCACTTATTCTTTACAAAGTCCACATGCAGACACCAGTCGGCTGCGTCTTCTCTAATTGTGGCCGGACACTCATAAGGCCGTGGTCGTGATTAATAGTCAGGACACAAGGCCAACCTGATGCTCACTTACGGTAGGCCTCATTTTACAGATGACACAAAAGCACCCACGTCTGGTAAAAGGTCTGTGACCCACCAGACGGACACAAAGCCCTTCTCCTCCCTCCTGTCCCCTAAGTATGGGCTTCTTCCCTGGGCCTTCATGGCGTTCCTTGTCCCCCTTCCTTTATCAGTCCTCGCAGGCCTGAATGGGCTCTGTGGTTGGTCAATAAATTCAGTGATTCAGGGGGTGGACAGTTGCAGCCGTGTTAACGTTTGTTCACAGGCTTGTCGGAGGGACGGGCCCCGCCCCGCGGCTCTTTGTCTCCCGTGGTCCCTCAACAGGTTAGAAGTCAATGGAGAGCCTTGTGCGGAGGTGGCAGGGGCATGGATGGAGCCGCCTCTCACATGGCGTTCACACAGGGGGAGGACCGGCTCGGATCACTGTGACACTTGTTAGTGTGGGGCCACACAGCATCGCTGGGGTTGCCTCTCTCCCTCTCCCCCATGGGTCGTGCGCGATATTCAGCCCTTTAAACAAACTAATGGTTGAGGCTGCGTGGTTGCTCCAGGGTAAGACGATCTGCACTCAGGGGCCTGCGGTGACCACAAAGAAGCAATGTGCTCAAATGTATCTCACAATCTCAGTTTACCGATCGGACTTACAATTAAATGAGGTCAGACCATCATTTAGGCCACAATCTGCAATGAGGGTGAATCCAGACTTTAAACGTAGATGAGAATGGAAGAGATACACATTTGTGGCCCCTGAAGGTGCCGCTCGGCTTATGAGTTTTGAAGCTGCTGCAGGTTCCAAAGCATGGGAACATCCAAACGGGGAGAAAGGAGACAGAGAGCCATAGATAGAGCAACACACAAACAGAGGACGGCTTTGGGAGACAGAGAGCAAGCGGGCAGAAAAAGACGCACAGAGGCTGAAGAGGGACTTAGAGCCTTGACTGAAGCCTAACTGTCATGAGAAGATGAGCGTTGCCATGGCCACCCAGGAGCCACCCAGCAAGCATGTGAGCAGGGGAGGCTCCGGGGCCAGGGGCCTGGGCCTGGGCTAGTGGATCACATGCACTAACCAGGGATTATGTGCATAAGTGATGAGCGCTAAGCCGGCAGGTGAAGGAGGGAGGCCCTGGGACAAGGAGCGCGCCATCCCTCAGGACAGCTCCCCCTGTGAAGAGCGGGGACATTTTTTTTTTCCCAAGTGAGGCTGATCTGCCGTGTGAAGGAGACTCAGCCAGAGGTCCTCGAGTGCTGAAAGGGCATCCCCCAGGCTGCTTTCACCGCGTAAGTGGCCAAAACGCCGGTCTTGTGAGTCATCTTGAGCGGCAAGAATGGGCCATCTTCACATTCATAAATCCCAGAGCAAACACACTCATGGATATGGACTAATCTTGGATGAGGATAAGCACCACACGGACGGGCATCAGCAGGGCTCGGGGGTTTCAGCGTGACGTCTGAATAAAGGATAAAAGATTCACCGTCTTGATCCATCAGAAAGAAAAATAAATCTAACTTAAGCACCAGCTAGGTTATCTTTACTGACTTACTAGACTTGTAAAAAGTGTTATTTTTTTCGGCTGAGGATCAACAGGTTCACAGGTTGTTTTGCTGCAGGGAATCAATCCTCATAATATCCATGGCCTTACAGGAATGTGTTTGAACCTTGATGGCACAAAGAAATCACATTCTCATGGAGCACGGAGAGAAAAAAACACAGTTAACCAGCCTCCCCCCAACACCTTTTCAAGACGATAGTGTCCCTGAACATATTAACATGTAAATACACTTAGATACTTTGACAATGCACTGAAATGCATATAATCTACATGCTAACTAGTCCTTTAAAGAGTTTCCACTGCTGAATGTGGTGCAGGAGCACTTTCAAGTCTGGGTTTTAAAAATTAAATGTGAGGCCTCTCTCAGAAACTCTAAAAGCGTTTTTCAATTTGATGAGGGATAAGGCGATGACTGGGTTTCCTTTTCAAAGGAGGAGACCCAGAGTTCAATAAGACTTCAGTCTCATTGCCTTTGCCTCCAAGTTGAAGATCTAAATGCTGGCTTCTTTTTTTTTTTTCAAGAAAGAACCCACCACGTTAGGTGACAGATGGCAGGTTGTTATGCTGAAATTCCAGTTGCTATGGTACCCCCTTTTTCCTCCGCAGCTTCACTTGCCACAGCTAAGCATCCCCTCCGAGGCCGGTGTACTGACTTGGAATAAGCTGACTTGAAACCGCTCAGGTTGTTGTTGACAAACATGAGCCTAGATGAGTCTCCTAATCTCCCGCTCCTTTATCCGCTCTTTATTGCCGTATAAACAGGCCTGAATACGCTAAAAAAACTAAACCTCTGTTTTCAGCCCTCTCTTATCTCACACAGGGTTTAATCTAATGCCCTCTACCCTTTTTACATCTCTGCCTCGGCTAAATTCGACCATATTTTGGAATCGGCGCATCGCCATGACGACCAGTTATTTCCCATCCTTGAGCCCACCCCCTCAAGCTCCTCTTCTCCATTGATACGGCTACCTCCCCCTACCCCTTCTTTTTTTGTCCAAATAAAACAAAGCGCGGAGTGAATGTGCTCTGAGGTAGGTAAATGTATTCAGTGACATCAGCCAGGACGAGTCTATTCTGCCGGATTCCTGTACCACTTGTTTCCAGCCTTGTCTGGGGGCCGGATACTCTGTTGGCTCCATTGTCCCACGTGTATTCCACACAGGCCCGCAATTAATGGAAGCCTTGTCTAAGGCTCCTGGAGCAGAAACTGCTGTTGGGGAGGGGGACAAAAGGCGGGCAGAGCCAGGGGCTGGGAGTTGCTATGGAAGGGCCCCCCTTCTCTCTTTAAGGGGGAATTCAAAGGCAGAAGGAGGAACGCAGAGCGAGCGGAGCGCTGGATGAGATGTTTAAGTGATCCCTCTGTCTGTGCCCTCCCCTCCTGGCCCGAGATGTTTTCATGCCAGCAGTTGAAAGGGAACCTCTGCGGTATTTGATGATGAGGATGGTCATTTGACTGCCCAGTCAGCAGAGGTGGCTGGTGGAGGAGAGACCGAGGACCACTGTGTTTGGACTGGGATGGAGAGCAGTGTGGCAACTGTCAAGTCACCATTCAACTATCCATTGCTAAAATATGTATTAAAATATCACTTGATATTGAATCAATTTGACTCTGCAGTGTGTCGCATCTGCCTCCAACACATGAGAAGAGGTAGCCACACGCTTTGACCCATTAGACTTATAATTTTAATGAAGGTTCATTATATCCATAATAAAAATACTGTTTATTCTATAGAATGACATGGAATCAACTTTCTCAAATTCTTTGCTCTGATATGTAAAATCAGTCAGCTCTCCTTAAAGAGGATAGAAAAGTTTTAGATGGGCTAAATAGGAAAGGATCTTGCTATCTCACTTCTTTTCCACTTGGGTAAGACATTAAGATGAGAAGAACATCATCGACTTCAAAATCCTCACAAATGCATCTGGGTTGCATTCCTAATACAAGTTATACGACCTGGCTTTAGAAGCCCTGGATGCAAATGTCTGAACTACATCTGGTATATGGAGACAGACATATTGGACAAAGAGGGTTTAAAACTATTTGTGGCTCAATCCAGAGTTCTTTTGATTATAGTTCATGGTACTGGTCCCTCATAGAAGCCTTGAAACAGCACAAAACAAATAGTTAGTGATCTTTTGGTTTGGAGTCAATGAGTGATGGCAAGTTACACCTTTATAATTTATCATTATCAAAAAAAATACTAGATTATGATTGTGTTTCACGTACATCAGGAAAATATTATTTTTTTTGCGTCCTTAAATCAAGGTGAAGTCAAACCCTCCTGCCAGTTGGCCACTAGTAATGATTCCTATAGGTGGAGATTCTTAATAATAATACTTTAACTTTATCTTAAACCTATTTAAAAATATTTATGTTTCAACTTTCTAATCTCTTCATCTTGATCTTGAGCATTATTGGTGTGCCCACCTGGGACAATGAGAGAAGTAAGTCGGATGTGTCATTTTATATCAACAAAACCAAACCCAAATCAATAGTAGCCCAATGCACGTCTTCCTGCCACACTTTCCTTCCCCATGTGGTTATCAGTCACAAGCTGGACCTTGATAGCTTCCATCACCGTCTGGAGCCCCCCCGCTGCAGGGTTCCCACACTGATACAGATCAGGAGCGTGCTATAAACCTCATGTCTTCATCTCCATCTGCACAATAAAGGCTTGTTTGTGGCAGAGCAGCAGGCTCAGTGAAAACACAACTGATAGGACATAATTTATTGTTTCGTGGCCTCTTCTCCACAAACCTTCTCATCCTGCTGTGTGTACGGAGCTCTGCCTCCTTTAAAGCAGCATCATGTTAAAATATCCAGTGAGAAGATTAACTGAGCACTTTGTGTGAGCGGGTGGGTGGGTGGGTGGGTGGGGGTCTGAGGTGATCAGTGTGCACATGAGTTTGGTTCACAAGTGGGAAACAGAAATGTTTTTTACATCAAATTAAATGTACATATGTAAAGTAAAAATTACCTCTTGTGTTTATCTGCTAAACCTTGATAACAACAAGTACAACACTGACTTTAATGCTCTGTTTTCAATAAAGAACAATATATCGTTATTTTCCTTTTTCGACTAGTGTGTTTAGTTATATATGAATGGTCAAGCTCATTCGGCTGGAGGTTTGATTTAATTTAATATTGACTCAGGTCAGGAAGCCAGTGGTGCTTGTCGTCGGCCTGCTCGTGCACACAAGAAGCCGCGGATGCAAACACTGACCTGCTTTTGGGGTCATTTCACCTCTGAGGATTTAGGAGCTTTACAGAGAGTGTTTGAAGTCCATCATAGAGATAGAGGAGTCTCACAGTAAACATGGACCAGACACAGATGTCTGTCAATAAATAAAACACTGAAACTACATGGTACAAGTAACATATGCCCTGCCAGTGGGATTAAAGTGGCTCTTTACGTGTTGTTAATAAATAAATAATGTGTAAAAACAGTGGTACACACCAAATGAGTAAGATACGACATAACATGTCAATTGTCACAGTACTACGATGAATACTAATGATAATCACAATTTATTTTTTATATGTATCCAGCAATGCAATCATTTCCATAACAGAAAAACATGTCTCATAGGGAGAAAAATAAAAACAATTATTATTCAACATTCATACTGTGCTTAATATTTTTGTGAATAATTGGAGAACATTTTTTATTATGTTTGATAAATAAAAAGATGAACAATAACAGTGTAAAGTTCGAGTTTTGTACCCCAGTTACATTAAAACTATTATTAGAAGTATATTATTAGATGTATCAAATAATCAATTAGGTATCCCAAAACATACGCGTTACTGTCAAACATGTGACGCCTAAAGTTGACAAACTAAAAGATTAGGAACAGAAAATGAAAATAATATAACAATGAAAAAAATGCATCCCTTTAGACATTGATGGATAAAAGTAAAAACTAATTTACTTACCAACAAGAAGCTGCCACACAGATTGTGGAGATAAACACATGAATCCTTTGATATATTTTCTAAAACCTTTAATTGAAATTCTTGGTCAGACCTTGGTGGTTTTAAATAAATAACTCCTCAGCCTCTGCCCAGTCACTGATAACAGACCGGAGGTGTCAGAGTTCATGGCAGTGAGACGACAGACTGAGTGTGCAGGAGATTTTCTTCTTCACTGGACATCAGGCCTGGAGTGTGTCAGAGGATGAGGCCTTCACTGCCTCTCTGAAGCACTCTCTGACCCCTGAAACCAGAGTGTGTGTGTGCACCCGACAGAGGTGAACGCTGTGTTTCTCTATAGACACCTTGTTAAACATTCAACTCTAACATAATGAGAAAAGAATCAAGCTACGCTGTTTCAGAGGATGAATCCAACTGGGCCATGAGGCTGTTAAAAGTGATTTACATTCTCCACCTCATCAGACTTATTATGGGATACAGAGCCACAACACTGGCATTCAAAGATGATATAAGTGTGAAAAGAATGTGATGCAAATGTGATGAGTAGTGGTTCAGAAAAACACATTTATAGAACACCTTATTTCCATGTAGCCTTTTTATGTTTTTTACATCCTAGATTTATAGACAACAATTAATCCTTTAACATTTTATGATGAATAGGTAAATAATAACTAACTCAATAAAATAATGATAGATATACAGAAGGATGCCACAGTTAGGGTTGCAAAATTCCGGGAATATTCAAAGTTGGAAACTTTCCATGAGAATTAACGGGAAAATACGGGAATTAGTGGGAATAAACGGGAATATACGGGAATAAAATGGAAATGTTGTGGGTAATTTATACTAACTGTATTTACCTTGTCATAAACAGACATAAATATAAACATTTTGTTTTGTCATAGGCTGATTTGAGACCAGAGGAAACTTTGGGCACTTATGACTATATGCTTCTGAATCTTTGTGTCATTCTTAACACAGGTCTTTGCACAGTATTTGCAAATGTACACAGCCTTTCCATCTACATTGGATGGGGTGAAATGTCTCCACACATGAGATAGTGCACGTGGCATTGTTCTGTAGAATAAGATGAGAAAAAAGTTTGTAAAAAAACACTAATGCAATGCCAGAGATATAAATAGTTAGCCAAACAATTGAATCGTCTGTACTCATATTTTACAATTGATGGATAAATTAATGGAAATAGGCTAGATGAACAGATGAACAATCCTCAATCAGCATGCTAATATATTTTCCCCAGTAATATCTTCGAAACTTACCTGACTAGTCTAGGATGCTGGGAGTAATCTGTGCATGTGATGGAAGAATGCTCAGTGGAGGGTTGAAACTCAACATGCAGCGTGTGCTGCATTCCATCTTTAAAAAAGAGTTTTGAATGATGTTTTTATTGCTCACGGTTTAATTTGCGTAGTTTTTTTTTTTTTTTCAAAATTCCCGAGCTAAACTTCCGATGGAAAGTTTCCGGAAATTTACCGTAAACTTTCCGCCCCTTTGCAACCCTAGCCACAGTACAGGATCGAAAATGAATGTGACCCAGCAACAGGTGGCAATTCTGTGACAAAAACTACCAATTGCTTTAACATTAATGGAATTTATTTGGTGTAACATCTGCTGAAATGCCTTTTATATTCACTTTTACAGCAGCATTAGTCTAAGATAAATTGTTAAATCCACATGTGCACGCTTGGTCAGTGCAGCAGCTTTGAACGGTGACAGCAGCACTCTCCATCACACCTCGCTCCCGCAGCAGCATCCTGACAGCTGGTAACCAATGGCAGCGCCGGGTCGCACGAGCCCATCCGCCTTCCTGCTCGCTGATTGGCTGAGCGACGGAAGCAGGGAACCCGGACACGAGCCGCTCGCGTGCAGTCTGCGGCTCTATAAATAGAGCTGGAGGCGCGGACGGACACCGGAGACAGACAGTCTGACACTTACCATCAGATCAGTGCGCCGAGGTTCAGTCTGGAGACGGAGGACCGCACCGGGACTGGACTCGTCTCTGACCCTGATTCCGTTATTTTACTTTTTTTACTGTTTCACACTTGTTTCAACTTTTCCCGGGAAGATGCCAGCAGGAACTTTGGAGAGAACGTCTCCATCCGCTGTGGCTGCAACTCCGGCAAGTGGCCACTCCACACCGGAGAGAGCCCGAGCACCGACGGAGAGCAGAAAGGTCGGTTCCTCGCAGCGTTTTGATTTGAAAAACCTGGATTCATGTGTTTGCTAAATGTTATAATGAAGACTGTCATAATAAAAACATTTTCATCCTTCTGTCTCTCTAGTCCTCCAAACCCATCATGGAAAAGAGAAGACGTGCGCGCATCAACGAGAGTCTGGGGCAGCTGAAGACCCTCATCCTGGACGCACTGAAGAAAGACGTAAGGACATGCACACATCAATACGATGCACATGCACAGATGTCTAATTTGAACATGGTCAGATCAATGCATTTTCATTTTAACATGCACCGATTACTGATTTTAACATGCTGAGATTACAAATCTTTCACATTCACATTCTCAGATTACTACATTTTAATTTTAACATGCGCAGATTGCAAATTTTAAAATGCACAGATCATTACATTGTCATTTTAACAAGCAGGTTTCTAATTTTCACATGCTCAGATCACTACATTCTCACATTAACATTCTAAGATTACTATATAGTCATTTTAACATGCACAGATTACATACACCCATTAATGATCTTTAACCTAAATTGTGAACTAACTTGTCACCTTTGTGTGTTCAGAGTTCCAGACACTCCAAACTGGAGAAGGCCGACATACTGGAGATGACCGTGAAGCACCTCAGGAACATGCAGCGACTTCAGATGACAGGTATTGTAACTATAACCATTTGTGGATTGACCATGTAGATGTGCCGATAACTTTAGAGGCTACACATGCAAGATTTACTGCTGCATGCACAGCTGTATGTGTTTATCCTCGGGCTGCAACTGCATGAATAGAATCACACTTTTTATTATTTAAATTAGACAATTTGCCAAAATAAAATCTATTTATTTGTTTATCTATATATTTATGAGTCTTTCTTTTCTTTGGCAGCTGCTGTGAACACAGATCCGTCTGTCCTGGGTAAATACAGAGCCGGGTTCAGCGAGTGTGTTGGCGAGGTCACCCGCTTCCTGTCCACGTGTGAGGGGGTGAACACAGAGGTGAGGACTCGCCTCCTCAGCCACCTGGCGGCCTGCGTGACCCAGATCAGTGCTGTCAACTTCTATGGAGCTCACCCGGGCGCGCTCGGACAAACCAATACACAGATTCCAGCTGCCTCGGCCCCGCAGGTGCCTTGCAAAATTAGCTCGACGATGCACGTTTCCCCGGAAGCGATGAAGCTCTACGGTGGCTTCCAGGTTGTGCCCGCGCCAGATGGACATTTCACTTTTCTCGTGCCCAGTGCGGCTCTCTTACCTCTGGGTGCACAGAACAGCCACCCTGTGTCACCCGTCGCACCGCCGCTCACCTCAGACTCTGTGTGGAGACCGTGGTAGAAAATCAACCCACAACAGATTGTGGGGAGAAAAAGGACTATCACAGAATAAAACACGTTTTTGTACATTTTGTAAATTATTTTTTAAAAACCTACCCGAGAGGGATGTTTACACATATTTGTGTTTTTATAAGGATGATAGATATTCTTGGCCTTATTTTCTTGGCCTGTGGTTTCTGTTTTGATACGGCACAATTCATTTGGCTCAGGAGGTCAAGAAAAGCTCTTGAAAAGCTCTTGAAAAGCTCTTGAAAAGCACTGTTTTTTTAAAGATGAATAAAATGTTTTTTTGATGTTTACAACAATTTCTGCAGCCGTGGTGTCTTGGTCATTTCTCTTCTACCAAAAAACCTCCATCGGGTAATGTTGCTGATGTCCATGTGCAGCCTTCGGGTCAGACTTCACTTCAGACCTGTGGAAAGTCTTTATGATTTAACATCCCTTGCACATGCACAGCAGCCGTTTAAACAGAGCCCCCGGTCTGCGTGCCGTGTTCACACCTGATAATCCCCTTCGCAGTGACATGGGAATCTGTTTTGTGGCTTGAAATACATACCTCCCTAATGTCGCTGGGAACCTGAGATGTCGCGTTGAGCCCAAAAGGCGTGCTGCCAGGCAGTTAGGAGGGCGGGCCGGGGTCTGCTGACACGCGCAGGCCTGTCTGCCCTCCTGCCAAAGGGGAAGTGTGAAATAGATAGGGCATGGTGGCGAACCTACGAGGGTTAAATGATGACTGGGCGGAACAAGATACCGACATAACTTAAAGATTGAGTGTATGTTGTTACTTTTGAGGATTATTTTCTGCACCTGTCTGCTACCATAAGATATCTGATATTCATCTAAAGTGCAGACTGTCGATGTGATAAGAAATTATTTGATATGTGTTTTTGAACAAAGCCTCATGATCATCATCAGCGACAGCAGCAAGCGCCCCTGCAGAGTCAGTCAAATCTTTGTCCGTTTAGCGGACAGTTGAAGGCCTGACAGTCCCAGCGTGTGTCCTGAGTGTGGTGCTCACACAGCGAGCCACAAGCAGAGCGTGACCGAGGGTCACAGGTGCCCCTCATTCACGCTGCCGGGACAAGGGCAGCTCCGACAGCATGTTGCCCTAAATCTGGCAACCCATCAACCAACCTGGCAGCCCATCACCAGAAGACAAGGCCTCCCTTTGACGGCATCAAACAATCGCACCTCCAGAGGAAACTCTCACAGGGTCCACGGCCATTTGGTTGTTCCTGATTTACTATTCATGGAATTTAAGCGATTATGTCGCAACAGAAGCAGAAGTTACCACTAGTCTCTGAGTAGTCTTGGTTTCTCTGAAGAACAGGTGTACAATATATGCACATACTGTATATTGATGAAACAAAAAAAGATAGACTTTCATTAGCCAATGAATAGATATTGAAAATGTGCAAATTTGTGCAAAAGTCAATTAAGTTCACATGTCTGTTTGGCCCGGCTGAGAGAAGAGTGGCAGTAAGGAGGACTTAAAGACAAAAATAGAGCTCCCCCTCATATCCGAGCATCCTTTGAGAAAGCCGTCCGAAACACAAAAACAAAGACGGGCCCCTCAGTGGCTCAATGGCTCCTCTCTTTGTGACCCTCTCCATCTTTATAAAGGGCCTTCCCCTTGTTTATCCAGGCAGAGGTTTAATGGCCAGGAGGGGGTAGGACCATGCTGTCACTTTCACCGCGCTAAAGAAGGTCTTATTGTCGGCTGCTCCCAAATGTCCTGGTCCTAAAGGCTGTTTGAGAACTCTTCATGTGAAGTGCCAGGTCGCTGCCACAACCACACCTTTAAGTGATGGAGGAGCTGGAGTGGTTCTGCGTGAAGCAGCCTCAGTAAAATATGACCATTCTTGATGAAATGTGCTCTGTTTACCAGTGTCACTCCCCTCTTACTATGTTTTGTCTTATCCCCTCTCCCTCCTCCTCCCCAGTCAACACCCCACTTTTAAGTGGTATTTTCCCAAAACCAGTGAAAGCAGAGAACAGTAAACACGTAGCTGGGCAGGGCCTGAAGTCTGTGATCGATGGCCTCTGCTCACAAACCCAGTGACAAAGAGTGACAGGTTCCCTGCCTAACGACACTGTCTCCCTCTAACACACACCGGAAGCCTCCACCGCCTCCGCCTCGTAGGGGGAACCGGCTCGGTATTGTTCATAGGGTTGTTATGGTGCATGATGGGGGTGGAAGTAGTCAGCGGTGGTTCACATCAAGGCAAATGAATAGATTATGCACTCGATATCAATGGTGAATGGACAATACTCTTTGTCCCTTCACTCCAATTCATCCCTTTTTGATTTAGCAGGTTGTTTTTTAGGAAAACTCACACAAACTGGTGGAAGTGCAGCATCCGGGGCTGGATTTAGTATCGCCAGGGCTCGGTTACACTGAAGTGGGAAATTTATAACCTCGGACCCACACAGAGAGATGATACTGTGGCCATTAATACTGAGTAGCTGAGGTAGTACATCACAAGTCAGTGCATCTTCAAAAGAAATGTGTTGAGTGTCGGAGAGGAGGTGAGAGGTGGTGGGGGGGGGGGGGGTCTTGTTTACGCTGTAGTTCTTGGCCATACGCCCGTTAAGGCTTATGAAGAGGACCATAAAGATACACTTACACTGCAGGTGCTCCTTCAAAGTGAGACATCCCATAATACACGTGCTCCAATTACAGCCTTAACTTTTGGTCTGGCTACAGCTGATAAGAGTGAAAAAACATGTGTAAGGGATCGAGTGAATTAACCTGAAAGAGAATGAAACAGTCAAAGTGAAGCTGAAAGGATAAATCTGATTCACTGAGGAATTACTTTATTTGTGTAATGGTTATTTCTGTAGTTTTGCCCATTTCTATTACAGGTAATAACAATGTTTCTTTAAAATTTGACCTGGCGTACCTGCATTTATTGTGTGTATCGTAATTGATATAGTTTTGTGAGCTCAATTTGACTTGAAAAAAGACCAAAACACACACAGTGCCGGAGGAAAACCAGAAGAAAGAAATGTCTGCATGTATCTTGGCCTGTTGTTCTTAATGCAGCAATGATGCAGAGCATTGTAGCACATAAGGAGGAGGTTTAGTTGTTGGAGGTTTGGCTTGATTATATGTAAAAGTAAGTATTATAATGACTGCAATATGCACATATGCAGTATGAATATGTTTCTAGACAGGTGATGAGGAAGCCAATGACTGGGAAGCATGAATGAATGAATGCAAGATTGATGATTCTCTAACTTTCAAGAAAAACGATATCTGGTAACACTACCTTTACACGATTCAAAATGTTACTAATGCTTAATAAATGTTTAATAAATCATTTATTAATTTCAAAACATATAGATGAGTGATAACTGAGTAGTAACCTATAGATGATTTATCAGAAATTAACTTCTAACCCTATGGGTTGCCAGGTTGCAAAAATCCTCCCTTTCGGAGCTGCCGTGGATGTGGCCAAAAACCCATCAACACTTTATTAACATTTACAACAGCCGGAGGTGTCTGTACCATACCTAATCAGATTTGTTTTGGGTACTTTTCACTACATATAATCTGCCAATATCTGTACTTTCTACTCAACTAAACTTTTTACAATGCATTGTGTTACATGTTCACGTTGTTTTTTCAAATCTTTTTTTCCTCTATATTTTTTTACTTTTTAATATTTTTATTTAAAAGCAAGTAGCTACTTTTATTTGCTCAAGTTGGAAAGTTAGAGTGATAATTTTGCTGTTGCATTTGGGTCTATTTGTTTGTACTTTCACTTACGTAACTTGCCCCACCACTGACAACAACAGGCAGCTGTTTTATTCAGTGCTGCTGGGAGACGATGCCCTCTCAATTTTGCTGCTTACGTTTAGAAGTTAAAGCAAGTCTAAGTTTTCCTCTGAAAACAGGAAGCTATGACTGACTTGCTAAATTATATTGACGATTATGGCTCGCAATATCTTCCTAAAACAGCCTTCTAAAGCATACTCAAACATCTCCAGGACTCGTTCTCAGCTGCTCATATGCAACTGGACATACTTGAGTTTCTTAAAGGACGTTTCACCTCTCTCCTTGAAGTACTCAAGCGTTCTTTTATCACGTCTCTACATCGTGAAACAAAAGCCTCTTCAGAAATTACTTCTGCCTCTAGAACTTGGAGCGTGGGAGGTATACGTCAGTGGTTTTGCAGCTACGTTTTGCTGTGACTCTTCTCTATATTGTAATATACAATGAGGGGCTGCATGCATGCATAATAAAAACCTCTCCATCTGTGGAGCTGGAAACAAAAGAAGGAACGCCCCAGAAGAGCGAGGTCCATGGGGCCACAGATCCTGATTCATCCACCATAATTGTAAAGTGATGATAAGGAGCTTATTGCTTCTTGTTATCCTCCAATAGGAACGGTCAAGACAAAGGAGCAGTATACCGGTATGCAAAAAGATTGCCATTATGGTGACACCTCCCCATCCACTTAACACCCAGATCAGGTCATCTGTTCTTAATTTGGTCAGCAACACCAATTTGGCCTCCAGCCGGGGGTCTGGGTGCACCGAGGGGTAAATATTGACCCTTGTTTGTAAGCAAGCCTCTCGTTTAGAGTCTGCAAAATGGCCCGTTTGTGTTCCTGAGTTGTTCAGGTCATCGTATCATGGAGGATGTGTGTCGCCCTCTCACAGGCTGTCAGAGAGGATCTAACAGACACCTGTTCACTTTAGAGCCGTCGTTTGTCACGACTGACTGAACTCATTGACGAGAAGCAGGGGTAAAAAAAACAATGAGAATTATAGTTGAGTAAAAATACGTTTTCCACTGAGACTGAGGATGTTTGTTCTCAGGATCGACACACGTATCCTGACTTATTGATACGGTAAGATATTTTTAATAATAATATTGGTGACAAAACCCACATAAAGTAACTTGATGTAAAATTAGTTTACATTTTTACTTGAATTCTTGCCCCGGGCACTGTGTCTCAGATGACCTCCGCTCTTTGTCCGGAGCACCCTGCCCTGCCCTCGACGCCCCCCTCCTCACTGACCAGTCTAAACTCTGTGGGAAACCCCCCAGTGCTTTGTGTGGTTTTGGACATTGTGTGTCTCACAAGATAATGTCTCCACCCCTCTGTTTCTCTCCTCTCCCATCTGAGGAGCTGCTGTGTGGAGCGTGGTGTCCGACACTAACTGCCGACTATGCAGGGGCCTGGGATGGGATCTTAGTGGGGGGGTTAAGAGCTGCTTTTCTCTGTGCCCCACAGGACGGCACTCAGACCCTGCTGCTTCAGATTGCCAGGCCATGAGAGTAATTGGCAGTGATGGAGGGTGACAGGTTGGAAGAGTACTCTATTCAACCTGTGAAACAAAACTGGACAAGCGCTGGTATTGGTCAAACTTATAATTTTTCAGAAAGACAAATAATGCATCACGTATCACTTTGGTTAAACTGGTACCCATTTAAAAAGGCACCTGGGATTTGTTTAAATATAATTAAGGTTATGTATTGCAAAAAAATAAAATAACCTTAGTTCAAAATTTTAAAGGATTTGAAAACTTTTCTCTTTTATTTGATCTTTTAAATGGTTTAAACCTGAGTTAGCCAGTTGTTGCTACTTGGGGTCAGTGCAACAGGCTGTTAACACAAATGTGTATCGATGGTATGGCTTACATGCAAGTGAGTAGTTGCTTAATCACACATCCATCACACAAAGAGCAATAATAGCGTTTCAATTGTGTTCAGGATCCTTTTAGCTCTATTTTGGTCCCTACTAACTCATTAGAAAATACAGTATCCTGCTCTTTACAGGATGCTAATGTTCACCTGCTCTATCTGCTGTTTTGGGCTGAGCAGATCACTGTATATAAAGCTGATATTTTATGAGAGACAATCACAACAGTTAGTTTTGCACAACAGCAGAATAATACACCGAAACAACTTGCTAAAAGAAGCTTAAATACTAGAGTGGAGGGGAACTGCAGAGCAGATTTGAGTACATATTTAGGAGGTGTTGTAAGTGCTTACCCCAACGCAATCAAAACAACATCGAAGACAGCCAAGCTCGTACACTATATTAAATAATTGAATCCATGTTTTGTCAAAAAAAATTGTTTTTTAAGTTGTCAAATCTTATTTACTTCCTTTTTCTTGCTGTTCTCAATAACTCATGTGACCAGTTAAAAACCCAAGCTTCCCACTAAATAAAGAACATACACTTAACGACTTCCATATGTTTTGCTGCTTCTTTCCTAACAACCCTTAATGTTAAATGTCTGTTTTACCCCATAGTTTTAGTCAAGTGAGGATTAGCCCCTAACCTAAAGACCATCCTTCCAAACGCTGGAAACAAGACAGCCAGCACTTTTTGTCGTGTGAATTGTGATGTCATTCAACTCAGACTGAGGACCCAATCGACCCCCTGGCCTTTGACCCTTATTAAGCCAGGGTTAGAGTGCTGTATTCAAGGTGTAGCCATCTGTGTGCCTTGTTGCGGCACACAGAGGCTTCCCTCCTCCCGTCCGCACCCTCGCTCTTTATCATCCCCGTGGTGATCGGAGGACGACCGGTTGGTCTCTATCCGTTTTTAAAGCGGTAGATGACAGAGTGGATGGTTCAATTAGACAAACTATGTCTTAAATATATGTGTGTCAAGGCAGTGTTGAATAACAACTAAATATAAATACTCAAAATCTACTTTACACATCTACTTTACTATATTCTATCGGGAAATATTGTACTATACTTATCTGAATATCAAGATACCAAATTCATATTAATGAAAAGCAGTAGAAAGTTATTTTCTAAAAGATCAGATGCCAAGAAAAAACAATTACAGAAAAGGAGAAAAATCAAGTTTCCCATTTAAACCTTTACTGTTGATATGATACAATAGTCATGAGATATTACACGTGTTTAACTGACTGTTTTATCGAGTGCGTCAGATTTTTGGGATCCCCAAACTGAAGAGCACCATAGGTACATTACTCACCACATCAGCAATCCTATCTTTTTCGTGTTTTGATCATACACTGACGTCAATTTGCATGATTTAAAAAAAACATTATTAAATGTCTATGTGAGGAAAGTATTATATTTTTTTGATCTGTAATGTGAACAGATGTTTCAACCTTTTTAACTGCAAAAGATTTGCTCTTTTTTTCTAGAAAAACCGGTGAAGATTGAATGCTGTCAGTGTTTAACATAAAGATCTTTTGCAGGTTTGCAGATCAGACCCACACCACATTCAAAACCCACGTTGGCAGATGATTGACACATTTCTTTAAATTCTTTTAGAAGTGACAGGATGTTCCAAAGTAGTGAGTTGAACTTTGAACTTTACCACGAAAGGGTTCATCCACCTCTCTTATCACTCAGCAGCATACATCTCACTGGTTATCAGCTGGTTTGTTTACAGTGTTGACTCTAACAGTCGGTTCATATAATGAGAGTCTTCAAATAAAGAAACAACAGATGCATTAGGACAGTATTTTCACACAGAAGATTTAATAAACCAGGATCATGAGTCAATCTTCGATCCCTGTGCCATTGCTGCATTCAGAATGTTCATTTTTCAATACATGCTCCTTTATGTTGCCGTCGTCCTCCTGAAACTGCACCTTCACCGTCATGGGCGAACATTTATCCACTTTACATTTGACGATCATGGCGTCATTGAATGCTTGGATGGTACAGCTCCTGAAATAAGGCATCTCATCTGCAGACACCCGACACACCAGCTGGTCTCTGTCCACGGAGGCGACCACACGCTGTCTCAAAAAGTCGGGGCTGTTGCAAAGCACGCTGTCCTGCCTCTGTATGATATTGTTGTTCCTCAGCACCCAGTCGTGCAGGTACCACATGTGGCAGTCACATCTCCAAGGGTTTCCGTGAAGCCTAACCGTGTGCTCCACGATAAAGAGGTCGAAGAGGCCAGGCGGGAGTGTCTCCAGCTGGTTGTCAGACAAGTAGAGTCGCTGCATGAGCCACTGGTGGTTGAACAGTTTGGGTTCTAACTTCCTCAGATTGTTCTTGTGGAGGTGGATTGATGTGATACCGGAGAGATTATAGAAGATTAGTTCAGGCAGCAACGAGAGCTGGTTTTCAGAGAGATCCAGATTCTCCAGCAGTGTGAGATTTCTAAACATGTCCTCAGGAAGGCTGGAGAGCTGGTTAGACGACAAGACGAGGTCGGTGAGAGATGTCAGACGGCTGAGAGAGGACAGCTCCGTCAGTCTGTTTCCTTTGAGGTTCAGCTCCCTCAAATTTGAGACGTTGAATCCAAACACCTTCTGACTGAAGGTTGTAAGAAGGTTTCCACGGAGGTTCAGTACATTTAGCTGTGTCAACACGGAGAAGATGTCGTCAGTGAGCTCTGATATCTTATTCCCTTCCAAGTGAAGCTCTGCCAGCTGGGAAATATTCAGGAATGTGTCACTTGTAAGATTGCTAATTAGGTTGTTGTTAACTTTCAGGATCTCCAGGCGGGTGAGACCAAAAAATGTTTCTCTTTTCACCTCTTCAAGTTTATTCTGTGACAAGTCCAGGACGAGGAGGTTGTTGAGGTTCAGGAAAAGAAACATGGGCAGATGGGATATGATGTTTCCCTTCATCTGCAGAGTTGCTATCTGTCTCAGGGAGTCAAACATGCCGGGGAGCACCGTCTTCAATCTGTTGAAGTTGAGCAGCAGTTTCGTCAAGTTTTTCTGCCGGGAAAAAGTCCCCATAAATAAATTCTCCAGCCAGGGGTTTCCACTGATCTCCAGCTCCTGCAGCTGAGTCAGATTCTCGAAAGCCTGAGCGTGAATGCTCCGCAGTGCGTTGTTCAAGAAGACCAGCTCGGTGAGTTGGGGGCTCTCCTTTAAAGTGTGAGGGAGCAGGTATGCCACAGCTGATGTCATTACAATAAATTCCTTGACCTGCTTGGACATGTCCTTGGGCAAAGATGTCATCCGTTCGTCTGCGCACAGAACCTGGAGCGGAGTGAAACACTGGCACCTGTATGGACATGAGGTCTGTGACTCCGTGTTGCTTTTGGGACAGAGAAGCAGCATCAGGAGCAGAGTCAGAGACAAGGGTTTGTCCATTTTCCACTGGAAACACAAAGACAGCTTGAATGAATTTACAGGGAAGCAAAGATGTTGTTTCTTTGCATCATCTGCATGCTGTATAAAGCTGACAGTAATGAGTTATGCTCATTTCTATACATAAAGTAGCATAACATACCTGTGTGTTTTCAGGAGCATGCAGCCCTGAATCAGATCTCCTCGTGGATCCCCGGGGGCGCACTAACACAAAGTGCAAACGTCAACAAGCCAGAGTGAGGCAAGACAAAACCTTTGGTCAGTTTCCAGATCGGCCACTGTCTCATCTGCAAACACAACGTAGACGAAAGTGCAAATCATGGAATCTGTTTCACAGAGAAGAATAGTACAGAGGTTGTTTTTTTGCTCCTGTAAAATACAACATGTGGGAGAAAGCTGTCGATTTTTTGTATTTTTTTATTTAATCAAGTCCATCAGGGTTGAGTGACTGTTTGCCAAAAACAAAACAAATAGATCCAAGAGTCAAATGGGAAAAGTAGATCAGTCATTCTAGTGATTAGTTCCACGTATTTTACTTATTCAACCTTTATATATCTTATTGATTTAATGTTTTTTTGAGGTACAAACAACAGCAGTGTAGAGTAATTAACTCAGTCACATAAAAAAAACCTAGTATATCAGTAGAGGTCATACCTCCGCCAAGGCTTAACAGCCGTCCTATGAAACCACATTTACCTCCAAATTTTTTATTTGGATCTGCACCAAATTTCACACACTCATAAACATCAGTCCCCCTTTTTATCATTGAGATCCATGAATTATTATCTGAGAAATCAATAAGAATGTTTAAAAACACTGCATCTTCCCTTACCGGATCCCTTCACTACATTTTGTGGTAATCCAACCAGTATTTTTTATGTAATCCAGACAAACAAAGTAATGCAGGCAAAAACTCATTCACAAAAATCAGTATTTCATTATAATTGAAATGATCCAAACAATCATACACAGATCAGCACAAAGACATTGGACCCATGAAGCATGAAGAAGGGAATTTGGAGTTTTAAAAGATTTACAAGAGCCTGTGTAATGATCCATATATAGAAATAAGTTAAACAGACCATATATTTTGCCTTCGAGGTGCAGGACAAAAGGAAACAGCCACACAATGTTGGCCTCTTGCTTTTTAAAGCCGGTAGGAGGTTTGGGGGGGGGGGGGGGGGTAGCTTTACACCCTGCTGGGGAACATTACATCCACTAGGTGTCGCCCTGCCCCTCCTTATCTCAATCAGAGGATGCCAGCATTCCTGGATTCTTGCTCACCTCCAGTTTATTCCCTGAGGATGCACAGGTAGACTCCATTGTCCAGGACAACATCCACCACCCAGAACCTCCTGGAACTACTTGCAGGGAGTTTAGTCGTTTTTTTTAGTCTTAACAGAACCAGAGGAGGTTTGACTTTTCTTTTACTTTACCATCTCTGAAGTAAAGCGATGGCCAACCCAGGGATACAGCTCCTCGGCTTCACACTGGCCTTCCTGGGCTTCATTGGCTGCATAGCATCCACAGTCATGGTGGAGTGGAAAGCTTCGTCCTATGCAGGAGACAACATCATCACGGCTCAGGCCATGTACGAGGGCCTGTGGAAGACCTGTGTTTCTCAGAGCACGGGTCAGATTCAGTGCAAAGTCTATGACTCTCTTCTCCAGCTACCAGGTAACATTGTTTTAGATCATGTCTTCATTACACTGTTAATAGATTCCCTTATGAAAACAACAACTTAACAAATATGTGGCAAATAATGACATCTACCAATTATAATTTTCCTCTTTTACAAGGATATGGTTATGGGAAGGAAATGAGCCATAATTAACCATGAATGATCTGTTATTCTAACAATGTTGGATTCGTTTTTAATGGCAAATTCATGGAATTAAAATTATAAATGTATTAAATGTTTAGACTTTTGTAAGAATCGCCTGTTTAACGTGAAAAACAAACAAAATCTCTCTGGTCATTCAAACCTCTCTACAGAACCCTTTTCTCTCCATGTTCGACCTGGTGCGTGCACAGACATGTCAGTCAAATACCAGCAGCTGCAGCCTGATTCCAAAGATTCTATTCCCACTGAAATCCATTCAACAGGAATAGAAACTGTTCCATTTCAAATGTAAACAATACCTGTGTAGATAGATGTTTGAGTTCTATTCAATAAAAGACCAGTGATATCAGCGTCATCAGAAGAAACTGATGTTGAAGGAATGAGAACACCTCGGCTGGATGAGACTCATGTTGTTGGCGTTCCCGCCCGTTTTGTCTCAGATGAGAACAAGAGGATGTTCTAGGAGATTCATGTTTAACTGGATGTGTTGTGTCCTTGTCTCCAGGGATTATTCAGGGCGCTCGAGGCCTGATGTTGTCCTCTATCTTGCTTTGCTTTATTGCAATCATGGTGGCGGTGGTGGGCATGAAGTGCACCACCTGCATGGCTGAAGAGCCGGCGCAGAAGGACAAGGTGGCGCTGACTGGCGGGATCGTCTTCATCATTTCTGGTCAGAATCTGTTCTTTTGACACACACATGCACACACACCCTGGACAATACACACACTCATACCTGAGATGTCGGCTTATCTCTTGTCCTTTTGCAGTAAATCTCAAACAGGATTATACTTGTCATGAATATGTGTTTTTTTTTCCTGTTTTTTATCCTTTAAAATGCAATAACATGACGTTTCTCTTCTCGCTGGTTCTCCAGGTCTGCTTGCTCTGGTTGGAACATCCTGGTATGGGCACAGAATAGCACAGGAATTTTACAACCCATTTACTCCCACTAATTCAAGGTGAGTTTCTCTGGAAAATAAATCAAGTATGACTGAGGGTTTGTGGAATGACGCAGGGAACTGACACGGACTCACATCTTATGTCTTGCCGTTGTTCTCCTGCCAGGCCAAGTTTTCATGTGGTTTATCATGCTATAGTTTGAGATTTGGGGAAATAGTAAAACAGCAAGAGTTCCCTTGAATTCAATCAAGCTGGACCACATTTCACACATTGTTCCCTGAATGTTCCCATAATGTGAATTCTTTCCTGGGAAGTCAGTGAAAGTGTAAATCTCAAAATGTTAAAGAAAGAAAAACTGAATCCTGAATCCGCCCCCAGATCTGGATTTGCACCAACATTTTAAGGATCTTATTGAATCCATTCCCCATTATTTAGGATAACGTTTTTTTGTAATCCTGCTTAAAAACAAACCAACCAACAATCAAATAGACTCAGGTAAAAACATCCCCCTGTGAAGCTGTGACCTGCAGCCTGTTGGTATAATATGTAAAACCACAACATGTCATGACTTGATTTGTACACTTTGGTTGTGGGCAAAGCCAGGCAAGCTATTTCTATCTCTTTTCAGTCCTTATGTTAAGCTAAGTTAATACCTAATGACCACATAGCTTTATATTTAGTGTACTGACATAGAAAAAGCAAATAAGAACATTTCATACAACGTTATTTTGATTATTGATCGTTTTTCTGTACACAGATATATGACATATGTTTATATTTATGAAGTTCACTTTAGGATAATGATGTAAACTATGGTAAATCTTTTCCATGTTCACCTAACTACATAAAATAATGTGTGTGTCATCCACAGGTATGAATTTGGAAGTGCTCTGTATGTGGGATGGGGAGCGGCAAGTCTCGTCCTCATAGGAGGCTCCTTCCTCTGCTGCGGCTGCCCAGCCAAAGACTCAGGGAAGTCTCCACGCTACCCAGCGTCCAACTCTGGCGGACCGGCGGGCAGGGATTACGTGTAGAGGGGATATCCCTCACTTCATCCTCCGCTCATGGAGGAGTGATACACAGCATGTGTGTTCGCAGCTGTTGAAAGGGTTGTTTGTTCATAGTTGCTGGGGAAATAAAGGGTTTGGTTTTCGTCCATTTGAGAATCCACACATAGTAAAGACAGATTGTTGTAAAAGAAATGTTCTGACACTTTCACATGTGAACAATGAATCCTTAGTAGAAATGACCGCAACAATAAATTATATATCTTAAATGTTAACTGAAATTTAATTGTAAACCAAGTACAAGGCAATTTGTAAACATTTGTTTTAAGTGTTTTTTGCATTATAATAATTTTTTAAATTTAAATATTCCAAAAAGTATAACTTTGCCCTCAAAACACATGTCAGGGGTCTGTACAGTCTTTGTAGCTAATAACCACTTTAGTTAGATTTGTATTACTTTGCTTTCTTTTGATGCTTCTTTAATATTTTATCACATTTGAAATAAAATCTTTTTTACTCTAATATGATGACAATGGTTTTATATAAGGTTTTTCTTTTATTGTCTGTCACACACACTTGTACAAAGTAATGAAATATATAGATAAATTTAAAATAACAGCATTAAACATAAAGGTTTTATTCATTAGGTTCCTCGTAGCTATAGCACTGCAGCAGCTATTCTTCAAGGGGTCCAACGGCTTTAGAATTGACTTAGATACAAATTAACATTACAAAATAAACATCACACACACACACACACACACACACACACACACACACACACACACACACACACACACACACACCATCTCTCTCACACACACACACACACACACACACACAAACAAAGTGGCTGTGGCTCAGGAAATAGGGAGGGCCGTCCACCAGATGGTTGATTGTACGATCCCTGGCTGCTCAACAGCAAACCGAACCCCAGGTTGCCCCTGAAGCTGTGTTACAGTGTGTGATTGAACATATAAATACAGTACATTAGGTCCATTTACACACACAGCACAACAGCAATAACAGCAACAACAATAGAGACAAGCGCCTAACAATACAACATTCAAGAACAATACTTCAATTAAGGAGCGTATCCATAAGTGTTGGAAATCAACAACATAATGTGTTGGACGATTCTGACCAAGCAACCGACCTGACAGATACCCATGAGCAACAGGATTCCTTGTTTAAACTTCCCTGTGTCTACACATTGATATGTTCATGAAAACAATGAAGGGAAACAGGAACAAGAAGCTTGGATACAGGGAAGTGATGGCAGGAGGTGGCCAGTGTGAGACCTGACATCTGTAAGGGTCAGCCTATGTGAACGCAAGTGTGGACAAGCATATATATATGTGTGTGTGTGTGTGTGTGTGTGTGTGTGTGTGGGTGGGTGGGTGGGTGGCTGAGGGAGGGAAAAAACACCTCCCATCACTATGCTCCCATCCGACCTCCACCATTTCCCCCCCTTGTGCGAGAGCCAGGCCACAGTGTAATCACCATCATGAGGAAGGAGGAGATCTGTGAATGAAATACATAATTAGTGTTTTATGAGCACTGATGTGACAGACAATCATTAAACTAATACAAACTGTAGAAAAGTCATAACCTAAATAAATAGTATGTGGTTTAAAGCTCCAATGATGTAAGAACATGAAACATAGAGAAAACAATCCTCAGAGATACCTGATTTTGATCTGTTGAAATACAATTGAAAAAAGTTAGTTTTTAGTTTCCAACATGTCGTCTTCTGCAGAAATGTGTGGCCTCAGGGAAGGGAAACTAGAAACAGGGCGATGTGAAGCAGGGGAGTGTCTCCTCACAGGAATACCTCAGACCACCAGCTCCTGTCCCAACACGTCTGCTCACACAAGTCAAGTCTGCTACTTCATGAAAACTCCTCAGAACATGTATACACAGCTCTGTGTGTTATCATCAGACAAAAGATGTACAAAACATTTAAAACCTGCCATCCCACCAGCGCATGTACACGCATAATATGATTCTATCTAAAGTTCCACCTGCACTGCTAATACACAGCTGTCCTCTAACACTGTATGCACAGTGGTTTCCAGGCAGAGAGCTCCACCCTGTGGTGAACCATGAGAGTGCTGCACAAACAACACTGAAGATTTAACTGAAGAGACAATCTGCTGTATTAAGAATAATGTTGGATTATTAAATCAAACTTTTAAATCCGTTAAAGGGGAAAAATACACATAGGAACACACAATACACACAAAGATAATATTCCCTAACTGTGTACTATAAAAAAGAGAATCCAATAGTCTGCCACCTTTCCAGGTTAACTGCATCAACGAGTAAATTTTATTCAAAAATACCCAATTCCATTGGTACACTTATCCTGAATTAATTTGAAGTTACTTCTCATTCGTTCTACTCTCGATTGGACAAAATACATAATTTCACTGTTTGGTTCCTACTCCACTGACAAGAGCAAACACGCTTGTGAGCAAACTGAGGGAGCAAGTTGATGATTCAAAGGCAAAACCGGAGGCTTTACCTAAAGTTAACCATTACAATAACCATGATATGTGATTCATATATTATAAACTCAAGGTTTGAAAACGTTTATTGCTGGAAGTTTTGGGCCTGAATAAAGACTTCAGTTAAAAGTTCTCAAGTTCAGAATGAATGAATGAATCAGAAGCCTCTTCAGGGCCGTCATCCTGAACCTGAGAAAAAAGTACAAAATGAGATAGAGCACTGAGAGTTCAGGTTCAGTGGATGCGGTGTGGGCAAGAACTTTCAGGAACTAATTTGGTTTCATATCCAACTGCCAATGATGCTACTTTGTCAATTTGCTGTAAACCCAAACTAATGTTTAGGGCATACAGATGGGGGAGGGGGGGGGGGGGGGGAGTTCGGGTAATGAGGGACACCTAAGATCAAGTCTATTTAGTTCCTCTTCTAACAAAATATAAGCTGTTATTGTTATTTGCTGCTGATTGCATTTTAATTGTATTTAAAAATTTGATACACCTTTAATACGTTTAAACGTTCTTTACGAGATATGGTTCGTTAAGAGAAAAATGGGACTTTTAGAAGTCAATATGAATTCATAATATTTCTATGAATAATATACATTTTCTTCTTTATTTTACACAAGGCTTAAAAATTGGTCATACTGAGCTCGACATGCATGAAGCAAAGTGATTTAGGCTTTAGCCTAATACAAGTGTCCCAGATTACAAAGTGACCTGTCCCAGTTAAAATATTGTTTTGGTACAAATAGGGTTGCAAAGGGGCGAAAAGTTTCCGGTAAATTTCCAGAAACTTTCCGGAAACTTTCCATGGGAAGTTTAGCTCGGGAATTTTGGGAATTTTGAAAAAAATAAACTATGCAAATTAAACGCTGAGCAATAAAAACATCATTCAAAACTCTATTTTAAAGATGTATGGAATGCAGCACACACTGCAGGTTGAGTTTCAACCCTCCACTGTGCATTCTTCCATCACATGCACAGATAACTCCCAGCATCCTTCACTCTACAGCAGGGCTATTGAGGCCGACTGTAGTGTTCAGGACTAGTCAAGTTAGTTTCAATGATATTACTGGGGAAAATATATTAGCATGCTGATTGAGGATTGTTCATCTGTTCATCTATAGCCTATTTCCATTCATTTATCCATCAATTGTAAAATATTTTTACAGACGATTCCAATTGTTTGGCTAACTATTTATATCTCTGGCATTGCATTAGTGTTTTTTTACAAACTTTTTTCTCATCTTATTCTACAGAACAATGCCACGTGCACTATCTCATGTGTGGAGACATTTCACCCCATCCAATGTAGACGGAAAGGCTGTGTACATTAGCAAATACTGTGCAAAGACCTATGTTTAGAATGACACAACGATGCAGAAGCATATAGTCAAGTGCCCAAAGTTTCCTCAGGGTTCAAATCAGCCTATGACAAAACAAAATGTTTATATTTATGTCTGTATATGACAAGGTAAACACAGTTAGTATAAATTACCCACAACATTTCCAGTTTATTCCCGTTAATTCCCGTATATTCCCGTTTATTCCCGTTAATTCCCGTATATCCCCGTATATTCCCGTATATTCCCGTATATTCCCGTTAATTCCCATGGAAAGTTTCCAACTTTGAATATTCCCGGAATTTTGCAACCCTATATGTTACTACTACATGAATAAAGTAGTGGTTTGAATATCAAAAGTCACTTGAATGTTCATTCTGTTCCTTCAGCGATGATGTGTGTGTGTTCCATATCCTTTGTTTCTTTGATGGCCAGTCTTTTATGGTCTTTCCTGCTCTTTCCAAGACGTTTCTTCTGTGAAGCAGCAGCAACAGCACCCTCTGCTGGTTGCAAAGAAAATTGGAAAAAGCTTACAGCACCTGGTATTCCCAGGCGGTCTCCCATCCAAGTACTAACCAGGCCCGACCCTGCTTAGCTTCCGAGATCGGACGTGTTCAGGGTGGTATGGCCGTAAGCGAAAGACTCAAGTCACAATACCTTATTTAAACATGTGAACCACCACCATGGTGAATACTGTTGTCGCTTTGTGACCATTGAAACTGGGTTTTTGTTGTTATTTAATGTTAAGGAAAGGGAAGCTCAAGGTGCAATTTTGTCACAATATTGCAAGAATAAATCATTACAATTTTCAATAATTGTCTTCAGTGATAATGTCCTGGTTTCATATACTGTTTCTTCGTTTGATGGTGAGTAAACTCGCTGCTCTTTCATCCTTCTCTCCAAATATGACATTTTGAGAATGATATGTTACTACTACATGAATAAAGTAGTGGTTTGAATATCAAAAGTCACTTGAATGTTCATTCTGTTCCTTCAGCGATGATGTGTGTGTGTTCCATATCCTTTGTTTCTTTTGTGGTCTTTCCTGCTCTTTCCAAGACGTTTCTCCTGTGAAGCAGCAGCAACAGCACCCTCTGCTGGTTGCAAAGAAAATTGGAAAAAGCTTACAGCACCTGGTATTCCCAGGCGGTCTCCCATCCAAGTACTAACCAGGCCCGACCCTGCTTAGCTTCCGAGATCGGACGAGATCGGGCGTGTTCAGGGTGGTATGGCCGTAAGCGAAAGACTCAAGTCACAATACCTTATTTAAACATGTGAACCACCACCATGGTGAATACTGTTGTCGCTTTGTGACCATTGAAACTGGGTTTTTGTTGTTATTTAATGTTAAGGAAAGAGAAGCTCAAGGTGCAATTTTGTCACAATATTGCAAGAATAAATCATTACAATTTTCAATAATTGTCTTCAGTGATAATGTCCTGGTTTCATATACTGTTTCTTCGTTTGATGGTGAGTAAACTCGCTGCTCTTTCATCCTTCTCTCCAAATATGACATTTTGAGAATGATATGTTACTACTACATGAATAAAGTAGTGGTTTGAATATCAAAAGTCACTTGAATGTTCATTCTGTTCCTTCAGCGATGATGTGTGTGTGTTCCATATCCTTTGTTTCTTTTATGGTCTTTCCTGCTCTTTCCAAGACGTTTCTCCTGTGAAGCAGCAGCAACAGCACCCTCTGCTGGTTGCAAAGAAAATTGGAAAAAGCTTACAGCACCTGGTATTCCCAGGCGGTCTCCCATCCAAGTACTAACCAGGCCCGACCCTGCTTAGCTTCCGAGATCGGACGAGATCGGGCGTGTTCAGGGTGGTATGGCCGTAAGCGAAAGACTCAAGTCACAATACCTTATTTAAACATGTGAACCACCACCATGGTGAATACTGTTGTCGCTTTGTGACCATTGAAACTGGGTTTTTGTTGTTATTTAATGTTAAGGAAAGGGAAGCTCAAGGTGCAATTTTGTCACAATATTGCAAGAATAAATCATTACAATTTTCAATAATTGTCTTCAGTGATAATGTCCTGGTTTCATATACTGTTTCTTCGTTTGATGGTGAGTAAACTCGCTGCTCTTTCATCCTTCTCTCCAAATATGACATTTTGAGAATGATATGTTACTACTACATGAATAAAGTAGTGGTTTGAATATCAAAAGTCACTTGAATGTTCATTCTGTTCCTTCAGCGATGATGTGTGTGTGTTCCATATCCTTTGTTTCTTTTGTGGTCTTTCCTGCTCTTTCCAAGACGTTTCTCCTGTGAAGCAGCAGCAACAGCACCCTCTGCTGGTTGCAAAGAAAATTGGAAAAAGCTTACAGCACCTGGTATTCCCAGGCGGTCTCCCATCCAAGTACTAACCAGGCCCGACCCTGCTTAGCTTCCGAGATCGGACGAGATCGGGCGTGTTCAGGGTGGTATGGCCGTAAGCGAAAGACTCAAGTCACAATACCTTATTTAAACATGTGAACCACCACCATGGTGAATACTGTTGTCGCTTTGTGACCATTGAAACTGGGTTTTTGTTGTTATTTAATGTTAAGGAAAGGGAAGCTCAAGGTGCAATTTTGTCACAATATTGCAAGAATAAATCATTACAATTTTCAATAATTGTCTTCAGTGATAATGTCCTGGTTTCATATACTGTTTCTTCGTTTGATGGTGAGTAAACTCGCTGCTCTTTCATCCTTCTCTCCAAATATGACATTTTGAGAATGATATGTTACTACTACATGAATAAAGTAGTGGTTTGAATATCAAAAGTCACTTGAATGTTCATTCTGTTCCTTCAGCGATGATGTGTGTGTGTTCCATATCCTTTGTTTCTTTTGTGGTCTTTCCTGCTCTTTCCAAGACGTTTCTCCTGTGAAGCAGCAGCAACAGCACCCTCTGCTGGTTGCAAAGAAAATTGGAAAAAGCTTACAGCACCTGGTATTCCCAGGCGGTCTCCCATCCAAGTACTAACCAGGCCCGACCCTGCTTAGCTTCCGAGATCGGACGAGATCGGGCGTGTTCAGGGTGGTATGGCCGTAAGCGAAAGACTCAAGTCACAATACCTTATTTAAACATGTGAACCACCACCATGGTGAATACTGTTGTCGCTTTGTGACCATTGAAACTGGGTTTTTGTTGTTATTTAATGTTAAGGAAAGGGAAGCTCAAGGTGCAATTTTGTCACAATATTGCAAGAATAAATCATTACAATTTTCAATAATTGTCTTCAGTGATAATGTCCTGGTTTCATATACTGTTTCTTCGTTTGATGGTGAGTAAACTCGCTGCTCTTTCATCCTTCTCTCCAAATATGACATTTTGAGAATGATATGTTACTACTACATGAATAAAGTAGTGGTTTGAATATCAAAAGTCACTTGAATGTTCATTCTGTTCCTTCAGCGATGATGTGTGTGTGTTCCATATCCTTTGTTTCTTTTGTGGTCTTTCCTGCTCTTTCCAAGACGTTTCTCCTGTGAAGCAGCAGCAACAGCACCCTCTGCTGGTTGCAAAGAAAATTGGAAAAAGCTTACAGCACCTGGTATTCCCAGGCGGTCTCCCATCCAAGTACTAACCAGGCCCGACTCTGCTTAGCTTCCGAGATCGGACGAGATCGGGCGTGTTCAGGGTGGTATGGCCGTAAGCGAAAGACTCAAGTCACAATACCTTATTTAAACATGTGAACCACCACCATGGTGAATACTGTTGTCGCTTTGTGACCATTGAAACTGGGTTTTTGTTGTTATTTAATGTTAAGGAAAGGGAAGCTCAAGGTGCAATTTTGTCACAATATTGCAAGAATAAATCATTACAATTTTCAATAATTGTCTTCAGTGATAATGTCCTGGTTTCATATACTGTTTCTTCGTTTGATGGTGAGTAAACTCGCTGCTCTTTCATCCTTCTCTCCAAATATGACATTTTGAGAATGATATGTTACTACTACATGAATAAAGTAGTGGTTTGAATATCAAAAGTCACTTGAATGTTCATTCTGTTCCTTCAGCGATGATGTGTGTGTGTTCCATATCCTTTGTTTCTTTTGTGGTCTTTCCTGCTCTTTCCAAGACGTTTCTCCTGTGAAGCAGCAGCAACAGCACCCTCTGCTGGTTGCAAAGAAAATTGGAAAAAGCTTACAGCACCTGGTATTCCCAGGCGGTCTCCCATCCAAGTACTAACCAGGCCCGACCCTGCTTAGCTTCCGAGATCGGACGAGATCGGGCGTGTTCAGGGTGGTATGGCCGTAAGCGAAAGACTCAAGTCACAATACCTTATTTAAACATGTGAACCACCACCATGGTGAATACTGTTGTCGCTTTGTGACCATTGAAACTGGGTTTTTGTTGTTATTTAATGTTAAGGAAAGGGAAGCTCAAGGTGCAATTTTGTCACAATATTGCAAGAATAAATCATTACAATTTTCAATAATTGTCTTCAGTGATAATGTCCTGGTTTCATATACTGTTTCTTCGTTTGATGGTGAGTAAACTCGCTGCTCTTTCATCCTTCTCTCCAAATATGACATTTTGAGAATGATATGTTACTACTACATGAATAAAGTAGTGGTTTGAATATCAAAAGTCACTTGAATGTTCATTCTGTTCCTTCAGCGATGATGTGTGTGTGTTCCATATCCTTTGTTTCTTTTGTGGTCTTTCCTGCTCTTTCCAAGACGTTTCTCCTGTGAAGCAGCAGCAACAGCACCCTCTGCTGGTTGCAAAGAAAATTGGAAAAAGCTTACAGCACCTGGTATTCCCAGGCGGTCTCCCATCCAAGTACTAACCAGGCCCGACCCTGCTTAGCTTCCGAGATCGGACGAGATCGGGCGTGTTCAGGGTGGTATGGCCGTAAGCGAAAGACTCAAGTCACAATACCTTATTTAAACATGTGAACCACCACCATGGTGAATACTGTTGTCGCTTTGTGACCATTGAAACTGGGTTTTTGTTGTTATTTAATGTTAAGGAAAGAGAAGCTCAAGGTGCAATTTTGTCACAATATTGCAAGAATAAATCATTACAATTTTCAATAATTGTCTTCAGTGATAATGTCCTGGTTTCATATACTGTTTCTTCGTTTGATGGTGAGTAAACTCGCTGCTCTTTCATCCTTCTCTCCAAATATGACATTTTGAGAATGATATGTTACTACTACATGAATAAAGTAGTGGTTTGAATATCAAAAGTCACTTGAATGTTCATTCTGTTCCTTCAGCGATGATGTGTGTGTGTTCCATATCCTTTGTTTCTTTTATGGTCTTTCCTGCTCTTTCCAAGACGTTTCTCCTGTGAAGCAGCAGCAACAGCACCCTCTGCTGGTTGCAAAGAAAATTGGAAAAAGCTTACAGCACCTGGTATTCCCAGGCGGTCTCCCATCCAAGTACTAACCAGGCCCGACCCTGCTTAGCTTCCGAGATCGGACGAGATCGGGCGTGTTCAGGGTGGTATGGCCGTAAGCGAAAGACTCAAGTCACAATACCTTATTTAAACATGTGAACCACCACCATGGTGAATACTGTTGTCGCTTTGTGACCATTGAAACTGGGTTTTTGTTGTTATTTAATGTTAAGGAAAGGGAAGCTCAAGGTGCAATTTTGTCACAATATTGCAAGAATAAATCATTACAATTTTCAATAATTGTCTTCAGTGATAATGTCCTGGTTTCATATACTGTTTCTTCGTTTGATGGTGAGTAAACTCGCTGCTCTTTCATCCTTCTCTCCAAATATGACATTTTGAGAATGATATGTTACTACTACATGAATAAAGTAGTGGTTTGAATATCAAAAGTCACTTGAATGTTCATTCTGTTCCTTCAGCGATGATGTGTGTGTGTTCCATATCCTTTGTTTCTTTTGTGGTCTTTCCTGCTCTTTCCAAGACGTTTCTCCTGTGAAGCAGCAGCAACAGCACCCTCTGCTGGTTGCAAAGAAAATTGGAAAAAGCTTACAGCACCTGGTATTCCCAGGCGGTCTCCCATCCAAGTACTAACCAGGCCCGACCCTGCTTAGCTTCCGAGATCGGACGAGATCGGGCGTGTTCAGGGTGGTATGGCCGTAAGCGAAAGACTCAAGTCACAATACCTTATTTAAACATGTGAACCACCACCATGGTGAATACTGTTGTCGCTTTGTGACCATTGAAACTGGGTTTTTGTTGTTATTTAATGTTAAGGAAAGGGAAGCTCAAGGTGCAATTTTGTCACAATATTGCAAGAATAAATCATTACAATTTTCAATAATTGTCTTCAGTGATAATGTCCTGGTTTCATATACTGTTTCTTCGTTTGATGGTGAGTAAACTCGCTGCTCTTTCATCCTTCTCTCCAAATATGACATTTTGAGAATGATATGTTACTACTACATGAATAAAGTAGTGGTTTGAATATCAAAAGTCACTTGAATGTTCATTCTGTTCCTTCAGCGATGATGTGTGTGTGTTCCATATCCTTTGTTTCTTTTGTGGTCTTTCCTGCTCTTTCCAAGACGTTTCTCCTGTGAAGCAGCAGCAACAGCACCCTCTGCTGGTTGCAAAGAAAATTGGAAAAAGCTTACAGCACCTGGTATTCCCAGGCGGTCTCCCATCCAAGTACTAACCAGGCCCGACCCTGCTTAGCTTCCGAGATCGGACGAGATCGGGCGTGTTCAGGGTGGTATGGCCGTAAGCGAAAGACTCAAGTCACAATACCTTATTTAAACATGTGAACCACCACCATGGTGAATACTGTTGTCGCTTTGTGACCATTGAAACTGGGTTTTTGTTGTTATTTAATGTTAAGGAAAGGGAAGCTCAAGGTGCAATTTTGTCACAATATTGCAAGAATAAATCATTACAATTTTCAATAATTGTCTTCAGTGATAATGTCCTGGTTTCATATACTGTTTCTTCGTTTGATGGTGAGTAAACTCGCTGCTCTTTCATCCTTCTCTCCAAATATGACATTTTGAGAATGATATGTTACTACTACATGAATAAAGTAGTGGTTTGAATATCAAAAGTCACTTGAATGTTCATTCTGTTCCTTCAGCGATGATGTGTGTGTGTTCCATATCCTTTGTTTCTTTTGTGGTCTTTCCTGCTCTTTCCAAGACGTTTCTCCTGTGAAGCAGCAGCAACAGCACCCTCTGCTGGTTGCAAAGAAAATTGGAAAAAGCTTACAGCACCTGGTATTCCCAGGCGGTCTCCCATCCAAGTACTAACCAGGCCCGACTCTGCTTAGCTTCCGAGATCGGACGAGATCGGGCGTGTTCAGGGTGGTATGGCCGTAAGCGAAAGACTCAAGTCACAATACCTTATTTAAACATGTGAACCACCACCATGGTGAATACTGTTGTCGCTTTGTGACCATTGAAACTGGGTTTTTGTTGTTATTTAATGTTAAGGAAAGGGAAGCTCAAGGTGCAATTTTGTCACAATATTGCAAGAATAAATCATTACAATTTTCAATAATTGTCTTCAGTGATAATGTCCTGGTTTCATATACTGTTTCTTCGTTTGATGGTGAGTAAACTCGCTGCTCTTTCATCCTTCTCTCCAAATATGACATTTTGAGAATGATATGTTACTACTACATGAATAAAGTAGTGGTTTGAATATCAAAAGTCACTTGAATGTTCATTCTGTTCCTTCAGCGATGATGTGTGTGTGTTCCATATCCTTTGTTTCTTTTGTGGTCTTTCCTGCTCTTTCCAAGACGTTTCTCCTGTGAAGCAGCAGCAACAGCACCCTCTGCTGGTTGCAAAGAAAATTGGAAAAAGCTTACAGCACCTGGTATTCCCAGGCGGTCTCCCATCCAAGTACTAACCAGGCCCGACCCTGCTTAGCTTCCGAGATCGGACGAGATCGGGCGTGTTCAGGGTGGTATGGCCGTAAGCGAAAGACTCAAGTCACAATACCTTATTTAAACATGTGAACCACCACCATGGTGAATACTGTTGTCGCTTTGTGACCATTGAAACTGGGTTTTTGTTGTTATTTAATGTTAAGGAAAGGGAAGCTCAAGGTGCAATTTTGTCACAATATTGCAAGAATAAATCATTACAATTTTCAATAATTGTCTTCAGTGATAATGTCCTGGTTTCATATACTGTTTCTTCGTTTGATGGTGAGTAAACTCGCTGCTCTTTCATCCTTCTCTCCAAATATGACATTTTGAGAATGATATGTTACTACTACATGAATAAAGTAGTGGTTTGAATATCAAAAGTCACTTGAATGTTCATTCTGTTCCTTCAGCGATGATGTGTGTGTGTTCCATATCCTTTGTTTCTTTTGTGGTCTTTCCTGCTCTTTCCAAGACGTTTCTCCTGTGAAGCAGCAGCAACAGCACCCTCTGCTGGTTGCAAAGAAAATTGGAAAAAGCTTACAGCACCTGGTATTCCCAGGCGGTCTCCCATCCAAGTACTAACCAGGCCCGACCCTGCTTAGCTTCCGAGATCGGACGAGATCGGGCGTGTTCAGGGTGGTATGGCCGTAAGCGAAAGACTCAAGTCACAATACCTTATTTAAACATGTGAACCACCACCATGGTGAATACTGTTGTCGCTTTGTGACCATTGAAACTGGGTTTTTGTTGTTATTTAATGTTAAGGAAAGAGAAGCTCAAGGTGCAATTTTGTCACAATATTGCAAGAATAAATCATTACAATTTTCAATAATTGTCTTCAGTGATAATGTCCTGGTTTCATATACTGTTTCTTCGTTTGATGGTGAGTAAACTCGCTGCTCTTTCATCCTTCTCTCCAAATATGACATTTTGAGAATGATATGTTACTACTACATGAATAAAGTAGTGGTTTGAATATCAAAAGTCACTTGAATGTTCATTCTGTTCCTTCAGCGATGATGTGTGTGTGTTCCATATCCTTTGTTTCTTTTATGGTCTTTCCTGCTCTTTCCAAGACGTTTCTCCTGTGAAGCAGCAGCAACAGCACCCTCTGCTGGTTGCAAAGAAAATTGGAAAAAGCTTACAGCACCTGGTATTCCCAGGCGGTCTCCCATCCAAGTACTAACCAGGCCCGACCCTGCTTAGCTTCCGAGATCGGACGAGATCGGGCGTGTTCAGGGTGGTATGGCCGTAAGCGAAAGACTCAAGTCACAATACCTTATTTAAACATGTGAACCACCACCATGGTGAATACTGTTGTCGCTTTGTGACCATTGAAACTGGGTTTTTGTTGTTATTTAATGTTAAGGAAAGGGAAGCTCAAGGTGCAATTTTGTCACAATATTGCAAGAATAAATCATTACAATTTTCAATAATTGTCTTCAGTGATAATGTCCTGGTTTCATATACTGTTTCTTCGTTTGATGGTGAGTAAACTCGCTGCTCTTTCATCCTTCTCTCCAAATATGACATTTTGAGAATGATATGTTACTACTACATGAATAAAGTAGTGGTTTGAATATCAAAAGTCACTTGAATGTTCATTCTGTTCCTTCAGCGATGATGTGTGTGTGTTCCATATCCTTTGTTTCTTTTGTGGTCTTTCCTGCTCTTTCCAAGACGTTTCTCCTGTGAAGCAGCAGCAACAGCACCCTCTGCTGGTTGCAAAGAAAATTGGAAAAAGCTTACAGCACCTGGTATTCCCAGGCGGTCTCCCATCCAAGTACTAACCAGGCCCGACCCTGCTTAGCTTCCGAGATCGGACGAGATCGGGCGTGTTCAGGGTGGTATGGCCGTAAGCGAAAGACTCAAGTCACAATACCTTATTTAAACATGTGAACCACCACCATGGTGAATACTGTTGTCGCTTTGTGACCATTGAAACTGGGTTTTTGTTGTTATTTAATGTTAAGGAAAGGGAAGCTCAAGGTGCAATTTTGTCACAATATTGCAAGAATAAATCATTACAATTTTCAATAATTGTCTTCAGTGATAATGTCCTGGTTTCATATACTGTTTCTTCGTTTGATGGTGAGTAAACTCGCTGCTCTTTCATCCTTCTCTCCAAATATGACATTTTGAGAATGATATGTTACTACTACATGAATAAAGTAGTGGTTTGAATATCAAAAGTCACTTGAATGTTCATTCTGTTCCTTCAGCGATGATGTGTGTGTGTTCCATATCCTTTGTTTCTTTTGTGGTCTTTCCTGCTCTTTCCAAGACGTTTCTCCTGTGAAGCAGCAGCAACAGCACCCTCTGCTGGTTGCAAAGAAAATTGGAAAAAGCTTACAGCACCTGGTATTCCCAGGCGGTCTCCCATCCAAGTACTAACCAGGCCCGACCCTGCTTAGCTTCCGAGATCGGACGTGTTCAGGGTGGTATGGCCGTAAGCGAAAGACTCAAGTCACAATACCTTATTTAAACATGTGAACCACCACCATGGTGAATAATGTTGTCGCTTTGTGACCATTGAAACTGGGTTTTTGTTGTTATTTAATGTTAAGGAAAGAGAAGCTCAAGGTGCAATTTTGTCACAATATTGCAAGAATAAATCATTACAATTTTCAATAATTGTCTTCAGTGATAATGTCCTGGTTTCATATACTGTTTCTTCGTTTGATGGTGAGTAAACTCGCTGCTCTTTCATCCTTCTCTCCAAATATGACATTTTAAGAATGATATGTTACTACTACATGAATAAAGTAGTGGTTTGAATATCAAAAGTCACTTGAATGTTCATTCTGTTCCTTCAGCGATGATGTGTGTGTGTTCCATATCCTTTGTTTCTTTTGTGGTCTTTCCTGCTCTTTCCAAGACGTTTCTCCTGTGAAGCAGCAGCAACAGCACCCTCTGCTGGTTGCAAAGAAAATTGGAAAAAGCTTACAGCACCTGGTATTCCCAGGCGGTCTCCCATCCAAGTACTAACCAGGCCCGACCCTGCTTAGCTTCCGAGATCGGACGAGATCGGGCGTGTTCAGGGTGGTATGGCCGTAAGCGAAAGACTCAAGTCACAATACCTTATTTAAACATGTGAACCACCACCATGGTGAATAATGTTGTCGCTTTGTGACCATTGAAACTGGGTTTTTGTTGTTATTTAATGTTAAGGAAAGAGAAGCTCAAGGTGCAATTTTGTCACAATATTGCAAGAATAAATCATTACAATTTTCAATAATTGTCTTCAGTGATAATGTCCTGGTTTCATATACTGTTTCTTCGTTTGATGGTGAGTAAACTCGCTGCTCTTTCATCCTTCTCTCCAAATATGACATTTTGTGAATGATATGTTACTACTACATGAATAAAGTAGTGGTTTGAATATCAAAAGTCACTTGAATGTTCATTCTGTTCCTTCAGCGATGATGTGTGTGTGTTCCATATCCTTTGTTTCTTTTGTGGTCTTTCCTGCTCTTTCCAAGACGTTTCTCCTGTGAAGCAGCAGCAACAGCACCCTCTGCTGGTTGCAAAGAAAATTGGAAAAAGCTTACAGCACCTGGTATTCCCAGGCGGTCTCCCATCCAAGTACTAACCAGGCCCGACCCTGCTTAGCTTCCGAGATCGGACGAGATCGGGCGTGTTCAGGGTGGTATGGCCGTAAGCGGAAGACTCAAGTCACAATACCTTATTTAAACATGTGAACCACCACCATGGTGAATACTGTTGTCGCTTTGTGACCATTGAAACTGGGTTTTTGTTGTTATTTAATGTTAAGGAAAGGGAAGCTCAAGGTGCAATTTTGTCACAATATTGCAAGAATAAATCATTACAATTTTCAATAATTGTCTTCAGTGATAATGTCCTGGTTTCATATACTGTTTCTTCGTTTGATGGTGAGTAAACTCGCTGCTCTTTCATCCTTCTCTCCAAATATGACATTTTGAGAATGATATGTTAAAGGACACTAGAAGCAGAGCCATGTCTCCTCTTGAGTATGACATCTCCATTTCTTCTTCTGATTTGGTTAAAAAACATCTTGAGAATTACAGCCATGTATATTATGTGGACTGAATGTGTGAAACAGATATTGGAATAAGTCGCAGATTACAAATTGCAAGAAATGTGAGTTGTGAGTTTCAAACAATGTTTATAGGTGACGGAAATTGAGGAAGGTGACTTGCTCTTTCATAAACTTTAAAAACTTTAATTTTTTCATTCAGTTTTTTACAACATATATTTATATAATATATAAGATGAGAGAATAAAATATCCTGTATAAATAGGTCCTCAATAAGCACATGGGGAGAATATTCTATTCTGCAAGCAGGTTGTCAAAAGTCACATTTGCCACTAGGGGGCATCATAGGCCTTGTTTTTAATCACTCTTCACAGAGTGGCACAACTTTTAAAAACTTAATCAGAATTATTCTTATAACCATAATTTACAGCTGTTAAAATCTAATCACAGGAGGTGACATGTAGTGTTTACCTAGATTTTAAGTTAGTTTTGTGTTGCTGTTAAAGAGACACCACGCTGATTCTAAGATCTTAGAGTTTTGTCCAGTATGGAAATATAAACCCCGATGATGTCATCTCTCATCGCATTGCAGGGTCTTGTATTTTTAGAGCTCGACTAAAAGTCAGAGCATCTTGGTCTCTTACTCTGCAAAACACTGACCTGTTTTCTATTTCTTTTCTCCCCTGTAAGTTCTCTGACTTCATGAAAGTGTTTACTCAATCGCTGGAGTGACCCAATACACATGTGTTTTTATTTGCCACTGAAAATAGTGACTAGTTTGAGTTTCATTTACCAGATATTGCAGAGCCCAGCAGTTTGAGGAAAACACTTTTTGACATATGTTTGAATACGTACGTCTTCAGCAGGAAACAGTGGAGTTGGGGCTGAGAGTTTCATAGAGAAGTTACAAGAGACGATACTTGATGGTTTCACGCTTTACTGTGATTTGTTGCCAGTACCAACAAGAAGGCATAAATAAGCCTTACCATCATTAGATTACAATAATACTATATTCAAAACTAATAATAGGGAGTGTTATTACTTAAAGGAAAGTATATTTAATGTGAAACTTGAACTTGGATTAAAGAAAGAGCCACTGAAACCACACTAAAACAGACCAAAAGAAACAAGTAGATTATTTTGCATTCTTTCCACCCACACTGGACGGTAGCTCATGACTCTCATCAGCGCTGAGAGCAGAGTCCCAGCATCTTAAGTGTAAATGTTTAGGATTCTTGAAGGATAGACAAATGGGTCAAAGTGTGCAAACTTTAAATACCAGTGACCTGCGACATATAGGCAGATTTAACCTTTGACCTCCGGCCCTGCTTATCGTCGCACAACCCTAAGAAGAGTCTTACATGAATATAAGATAATCCTATTTTGCCAAAGGTTCTGGTGCCACATGCGCACAACTGCTCCATGCAAAGCCTATGCACCAATACTTTTCTGTATTATACAAAATGCTGTCAAATAACACATTCAATATAAAATATGGGGATATATGCAGCAGTAAATTCAATTCAGGAGGACACGTTTATGAAGTTTGTAAAACGTCTGGATGTTTAGACGGATGAAGTGCGTTGACAGAGCAGCACTTAACTTGAGGGCTTCTCCACTTGTCAGTCCAGTACCGGAGCTGGAGAGGATCCAGACGCTGTGATCAGCAAAGTGCAGCAGCTGCCACCCGGCACAGAAAAATCATTACCGACAACATATTACTGTAATGTATTTAAATTAAAACAAATTTAAATGAAAACGTTTGTGTTTTTTACATCTGGGTTTTTAGAATTCAGGACTTGGTAGGAGTATTTTTTTCAACTCCTAAAATCCAGGTGAGTGAGTAGCTGTAAAGATATGTAATCTTCTGCCACGGTTTGTTGTTGCCTGAAAGCAGAGGTACCCTCTCACCTGGTTTTAGAGTCACAGGCCTCTATGAGCGTAATGCTACAAGCATCCTGAGCAGAGATCCTCCCCTGGAAGCCGAACACTCCCAAATCAAAACAACCTGGGGCCACATTCAGCCGCACCTATTGACGAAATAATGAGAAAACTCTTTAGATCATGCTTTCTGTAAACATGTGGCCTCACCGGTAAAACTTAATGTTGATAAAGATAAAGGTTCTTCTCACAAAGCTCCTCACATTAGGCTCAATTAATTATTACGTTAGGAAAATGGGGGATTAGTCTTAAAAGGCCCAACTTTTTAATAAAGGAGAAATTAGGGTTTTACATTTATTAAAGATTAACTTCTATGGATATTTTAAACGAGTGGTAGAGCATCTTTGTATGAAGAATCCTGTTTTTTTGTTCTAGAATCTCTGTGTAGCTCATGTTCCTCTGCTTTACGACTCCTCACTGGCGCAGCTCAACAAGAAGAAATGAGACATTAATCTGATACACGATTCCCCCACATCTGCTCCGGACACCTGTGAGAAGATTGCTTCAGACATTGCACTAAAGTTATGGTCCTCCTCCTCCTCCTCTTCCTCCTCCTCATCCTCGCACTCAGTTGCTCTGACAAGCTTTTAAGATCGCTTCAAAGCTACGACTGAGTTATCGGCTTTTAAAGAGAATAATCTATAAAGAGAATAAAGAAATCTACATAGATTCTACATAATTTTGAATATTAACTGAGATTCCAATCAGACTTTTATGAGATTTTTTTGAGCAAGAAGAGCACAACACGTTTGTGACCTTTATTTCTCTTGTTTGTTTGTTTGTTTTCTCCAATCTCTGTCTGCCACTCCCCACCTCACCCACCCCTCCATCACCAGCAAACCTTTGCCCTCGGCTTCAGTTTCACCCAAAATAAACCCACACAACCAATTCTAGGCTCTAGCTGTAGCTGCTCCCTGGAGAAATACAACTGCTATTTCGCTCAGTTTGTTTTACTTTAAAAGCAAGATCTAGAGTATTTTATTTTCATAGAATATGTTTTTAAAAAATCTTGTAAAGAAGCCATGTTAAAAAGTCCCCTCCAACACTAATACACTGTTGCATAGATCCAGGTCATCACGATTACATATATATTAGGCTAATAATCATGATCATAATAGTTAAAAAATATAAATTGTAATGACCAATCATCCACCACATGATCCACCTCAACCTCCTGCTAACTTTTTAAACTACGTCACATGATTTCCTCCTTTACTTCCGTCATAGTTGCTATGGCCACCAGAGGTCACCAGTCCCTGTTGACTGCTTGGGACCAATCGCCTCCAGGTGATAGGCTGGGATCAATGTATCTTGTTTTGATTTTTACAAATGTAATGTTAAGTTTCAAATGTTTTCATCTGATATAATGTAAAAATACAGTTAATAACACTGACCACCATTATGTGTTTGTGATATTAGTTTTAGCTGCTTTGCCCATGCAGTGCTTTGGAACCTTGGGCTTATCTCTGCCATGATGATGATACTTTTTAGCTTTTGTCTTTCCGATGTAATCCAGGGGAGTTCACCCCCCCGGGTCCCACGGCTGGATACACAGACGCAGTAGTAAACACATGCAAACAGAAACACACACACGTTCAGGTCAGATCATCGTTCAAACTCAGTGAGACATTTAGATTTTTCATCCAGCTTGCCAAGAAGTATAAATATTTCATATGTATGTGTGTATGTGTGTGTGTGTTTGTTTGTGTGTCATATTGACTTAATCAGCTCTCATAGCGATGCACCTCATGGTTCATGAGCACTTACTCAGACTCGGCTGACCTCATTCAACACCTGGATTGCTCTCTGTGCAGACACCGATTGGTGTCTCCATGGAAACCAGAGTCTATATACCTCTGTATTTGCCAGGAGTAAACACCAGCACTACCTTCAATGTTTCCATCCCCTGTGAACCACAGCGAGGAGGAGAGACACATGTTTATGTCATGCAGGTTTGCCATGTGAATAAACTCTGTCCAGAGTCCATGTGATGTAAAGCAAAGTAGACTATCATCAGATATGATTAGCCTCAGAGAAAATACTTCTCTTAGACTAATTAGCTTCGACAGGCAGTTGTAAAGCTTGAACACGCATATAAGAATATACAATGTCCCAGTTGAAGCAGCTGTGCATTTCTCTCTGCATCTGCTTTTAAGATGAAAGGATGAAACAAGACTTCCTCTAGCTCCAAGGCCTTTTCTCAGAGTCCAACATTCACACATGTTCTATAATTTTCTGTTCAGAAACAGGACCAGCAGTCAGCCCTCACTTGACATGTCATTGCGGAATTACAAGCTTTGCACGTTTCCTTTTCCTTCGAGAGGAGTATTTCCAAAGTCTCTCTCACTGTGGCAGATGCAGATCGTAGATCCCAGGCAGAAGTCTCAAAAATATCCCGAGCGACGTGCTAGGGCCAAGAGGTGGAGGGTAGTGATTTTGAACCCACCCACAGAGACGCTGCCAGGGGTCGGTGCGCTGCCTCCTCCCATCTGCAGGAGAGTGGGAGCCAATTGGAATCAAAACAGCTCACCTCTGCTTCCCAGTGTAACACCACACCCTTACCCGACACCAATGAGGAGCTCTGCCCTAATCTTTTGTGGTGATATAGAGCTTTCATTGACTCCTCATTTACTTTTACACTCCTGGAAACAAAAGACAACAACAGAATTTGACTTTAGCCACAAAGTATTCTGAAAAATTTGTCCTAAAATGTTTTCGCTTTTTCTGTTTACAATCTTATTATTTCTCTAATACGCGATACAGGAAATGTTCTGAGTTTTTCTGGGTTATCTTAATCTCTTGTGCCTCTTAATGCAACAACAACCTTTTCTGCAAATTCATTTGAATTCCTTTTTAAATGGTTTTCATACATTTTCAGTAAAGTAATTGAGACAAATTCTCAGCATTGAGCCTTTATGAATTGAAAAACAACCTTTTTGTGGGTTTTGTTTTTTATGTACATTGTATGTATGGGATGTCATGTGCGCATGAATAAAACGGTTGTTGTTATTTATCTGTATCTTATTGTAACTGTCTGAGATTCGCATCTGCAAGCATCACACGTTGGTTGTTTTTCAAACTCTTACATACTGAGAGTTGCTCTGTACGAGGTGGATTTTTCCCCTCAAAGAGCCACTGACATGTTTCTCTTGGAGCCTTAAACAGACACAGCGCACTCTCCACGTGGTGAACACATGGTTCTAATCATGTGATATGGAAAGACACAAATAAATCTTGATTTTGTGGTTCTCAAGTGTGATCCTTTTGCTTCTACTACCTTGGTTTGGAAGCTGTGTTTGGATGAAGAAGAATGTCCTACGTGCCCCTGCAGATTTGCAATAAAAATGCACATTTTCTTTTTTACCAAAATGTCAAACAATAAACATATGAAAAATATATACTAGGATAAAAGTACTCAATGTGTGACTAATGTTAAATAAACAGTCCCTACTTTAAATGGATCCGACACAGACACAGACGTCTCCGCAGCCTTATAGCGTCTGACATTTCTCAAACACTGTCACAAAGACTTTTGATCTATGTGACGTTGATGTTGTCCCCAAAGAACCACCGAAATATTTCTCTTTGAGTCTTAAACAAACACAGCAAACTCTCCACGTGGCGGACACATGGTTCTGATCACGAGACATTAGACGCCAGAAACATATCTGTGTCCCAAACACACGCTGGCTTTGTCTTCTCCTGGAAACACAGCTGGCCACAGTCATGGATTCAAAACACTGCTTCTCAATATTAAGTGCTTTTGATATTCACTGTTTTCTTTGCACATATGTTGAATTTCAGTTACGTGTTCAGAATGGGCCCCTTGATCCCAACTGTTAATTACACATTGTCAAGTGTATCAAAGTATCTAGGTCAAATCCCAGCACAGAGTTGCACGACTCCAACTGTGCAAGGGGTTGATTGATAGGTTTAAGGTTAGTGACCTCGCACATTGATTACTCAACCTGGTCCCCAGCCACATTATGTTGTATGTAGAGAATACAGATCACTCATTTGTAGATAGTGCCCTGTGTACTGCTGGTGAGCGGTCCTCCAGGACTGAGGTCGTCATCCACGCTCCCTCTGCCAGTGACCACTTCTTCACCGTGCTGTAAGCAGAGGCAGTCACCATGTCCCTGTGCAGCGTGGATGGTGAGCCCTTGAGGCCGAGCAAGTGGGTGACTGAGTTATTAACCCTCTGCACATTGTTCATGTTGCACGTCCATGTTCCGAGAACTTTATGACTAATCTACCCAAACTTATCAATCACCCCTCAAATAACATGGCATCATATTATATAAGCTGAGCCTGTTTTTACCTCCACCAAGAAGGTTATAGTTTCACCGTTGTTCATTTGTTTGTTTGTTTTTCAACATTTTCCTTGATTTCGCAGAGAATAAATCATGGATATTGATGAAAAGAATTAGGCATATTTAAGGAGCTGATATCTTAGTGTGTGTCATTGGGTGCAGCTTGATTTTAAGTGGATTGTCTGGCATGGTCTTCACACTCCTGAGTGCCATTCTGGTTTGTTGGTTTGTTGGAAGGATTATGCAAAAGAATTGCGCAACCAATTCCGTGTGAATTTATGGAGGGGGAGATTTGACCCGAGGAAGAAAACATTAAATTGTGGTTTGGCTCCAGATCAGGGGGCGGATCCAGGAATTTCTTTAACATTGTAAGATTGGTCTTTTTCCCCCTAACATTTCCTTTATTTCTCAGAGAATAATTCATCAGAATTCGTTAGATTTTGATGACAGAAATCAGGCAGGATTTGGAGACTGATAATTATGAAAGTGTGCAATTTGGTGCAGATCGAAATAGAATCTACATCTGGTGAATTTGAATGTGGTTTCATAAGGGGACTATTAGGCCGGTATTAGCTGTACTGAGTGACATTCTAGTTGTATGTAAAATCATAGTGCTTAATGACTGTTGTCAGTATGTAGTGGAATAGACATTACAATATTCCCAGTTGAAATGTCATGGACAGCCAGTATAAAGTAAAAGAACTGAAATAACTCAGTAAAACGGATATAAAATTGTCCTGTGCTTGATTAAATACAAGTTGTTACAGTCCATCGCTGTAAAGAGACGACTGTTACAGAAAAGTATCACCAAACTCTGCCCTCTGTGAAACTTTCTCTCTTATTTGTAGCTCGTTATTTTGTTTTAGCCTCAGGTTTCCCTCCTGGCTGCTCCAGACAAACATGTTTCCATTAGCAACCAGCAGCAGTTCTCAGCAGACTGATGTTGGATGGGGGTGGGAAGAGACTGAGGCTCATCAGAGCTCAAGAAACTGACTGGGGACTAAACAGGGGAGACTTTAAGTAAATAAAAAGCTTTTGGTGAATATTGTCTGGCAGGGAAGCCTGACTTTCCACACCGGCCAACAGAGGGAGTTACTGGGACATCAGTTCAGGGAATTAACCATTTCCAATCAGAGGGAAACTGATAAAAAACATAAACGTGAGCTGCAGTTAGACTCAGATATGTCTTTTTATTCTGGCAAATACATTCATAAAGTCATTTAATTACATGTGTCATTCAGAGTATATTCAGAGCAACTTTGGAACTGTTGCATCTGAACGGATGTGGCGATGCTAGCGATCTTTTGTGCAGTGTGTGCGTGTTTTCGGTGTGTGCGTGCGAACGTGAACGCGGCTCCAGAGAAGTTATCAGAGGACATATAGGGATGGTTTGAAGCCTAATATTTAAAAACACATATTTGATTGTTGGTGCATATGGACATTTGAATGACACCACACGAGCACAATGGAGGCACTCTATGTTTTTTTTTCTTTTTGTTTTTATGTTTCAGTTACTTCAATTGTATTGGATTCGGCAGTGGTGAGTAGATAGATAATTTAATTTAAATTTTTCTGTGAACTATCCCTTTAAAGAATATATTTCCAAAACTTGTTACATATTCCAACACTTTTCCCAACCTCATAGGGCTGGTTTAGAGTCAGAGACCAAAGATGAAGAAAGAAACTTTAATTAAATCATCTGCAAACAAAGATCACGTTTTTGTTTGGACTCCTCTACTGACGTCTTTCAAGTCTGCTTTGCTCCTTGCTGATGTAGTCGGGGGCCTAATAGTTCCATCAAAAAGATGCAGGAACTAAGCAAAAATAATAAATAACAAAACTTTTGATGGAAATACTGCGTGAGAAAGATGCAAAGTATGTGCAATATTGAGTGGAAAATCGTGGCTTTGAGATAAATCTAGTTTGATCAGGATGCATTAGCGAGCTTGTGACCTTGTTAAGTCTGTCTGCACGGATCCTGCTGGGACTCGGACAGGACGCCCAGCACAGAGAGCTCAGGTAAACAGCAGGATGTTCAGTCCTCACCATCGATTACGGACCCCAGAGAGCAGCGGTTGCTGGAGCAAATCTTGGCCTTTTACGCCACGGGTCACTAAGTGTTCATTCAGGGGTGATTCATCCTTCTATGGAAAAATCAAAGTGGTTGCTGCTGTGCTGGCAGTCTGTCACGCCGGTTTTGCGGAGCCAGTGGAGATATCACATTAAGAGCCCACACACACGCAGCATGACACACGGGCTGTTTGGGGATGGAACTTATATGAAGCAATAGACGCAGCAATTTGGGGACAGAAAGACAACAACGGGTGATTCATGAAAATCAGGGAGCCTGCTGAGATGTGGTGGTGTCAGTGAGAACTCACTCCCACACTCTAGTGTGTGGAGCAACAAGTATGAGGCCATATTATTTATGCGTGTACTCATACAGATGTCTTTGTGAGGACCACTCCTTCCTATACTTTCTGACCTACTTTCAATGGGTTGTCGTAGGGTTAAGACTTGATCTTAGTGTCAGATTAAGTTAGTGTTCAGGTAAGAATCAGGGTTAGGCCTTTAATTGTGATGGATAAGGTATTGGTAAGGGGCGAGATAAGGCATTTTGTCCAAGGGTGTCCCCACTAGGACAGGAGTACCAGGGTGTGTGTGTGTGTGTTTGTGAGGAGAGTTGTGCAACTCTCTCAATCCGTGTGCATAACCAGAATTGTAAATGTGTGAAACAATCCACAAATCCCTGCCTTGCAATCGCAAAAAAGGAATCTGCAGATGTGTATTCAGAATCTGTGTGTGCATATTCAGATTTACAAGTGTAATGAGATTTGGACATTCGTTGTCAAATCCCCTAATGAATGCATAGATCTGGTAAAGTGTCAACAGTTACCACTCAGGCAGGCCTCTTACTCGGCTATCGGTCTACATCTGATTTTCTGCGATGGCCCATCTAGAGTGAGGGGATTTGTCCGTATCCTCCATTATCACAACCTTTTATTACCCTGAGCTTAAGTAAGCAAGCAAGGTGGCCAGTTTTCCTCACTTTTCTCATGTTTCTTGGATTGTTCGAAGAGCCGTCCCCCCTGACAGAAGCCAACATGTCTCGGCCTAGTTAAGATATTTCAGCAACACTTATATACTCCACATTTGCACGTCATTGCAAATCTCCGCTTGCATTTGCAGATTCTTTTACACTTTTACAAATCTTATTACAAACACATGGATTGAGATACGGGGACACAACTCTCTCCACACACACACACACACACACACACACACACACACACACACACACACACACACACACACACACACACACACACACACACACACACACACACACACACACACACACACACACACACACACACACACACACACACACACACACACACACACACACACACACACACATTCACACACTGTTGCAATGTCACTGTGATCTTAAAAATCTGTCTTGGGTAATAATGCAAATAATATATACATGTTTCTGCTTTAGCAAGGATATCTTATTAATTTAGATATTTAGCAAGTCTCTAATATGTTGATACTGAACAGATGAGTATTTAGTCACAGGCAGGTGAAAACTATTTTTTATGGTTGATGCATTTTCTGTTGCAATTTACTTCTATAAAAAAGTAATATCCAGAAGGCAGGCATGTCTTTCTATCTTTCAGACTGATTTTAACATTAAACTAAGGAAATTTATGAAATTAAATAAATATAAATGAATGATAAATTGAGATTTTAAAATAAGACTGGGAAAAAAAGATTAAAACTACAGCAGTGAAAGTAAAAATATTGTGACAACAATTATTTTACACAGGATAAAATAATTGTTCATAATACTGTGCATTTAGTAAAATACATTTCTTTCACCTATGCTGAGCTGTCAAAAGACCAGTTATCTAACTACGTATATCATATACAGCAAAATGCTGTGGTTACTGCACAGCTGTGAAATTCAAGATCAGGGAAGTTGTCATGCCCATTCAAAACATTGGATGCAGTGGGATCAGTGAAAAACTGTGTTTCTCAAATAACTTGAGGCGTTCGAGATATAACTTGTATAACTTGTCTTCCCCTACAGAAACTGCTCATCCATTTTCCTATTATAATTCAACAGTTCATGCTGTGTTTGTCTCACTTGCTTTATCCCTTTAAGAGCTTGGGGCCGAATTGAGATAACGATCTCGCTTGTCTCAGTAATGAAGTCGATCTAAAAGGGAAATAACGATTCCTCTGTTCATGTGATAGCAGCTTAATGGAGCCCATCAACCACTGGAATGTATAAACTTAACCAGTATTGCAGCAGTGGTTTTAATGTGACCTCTCACTCCTCACATTGTTTACATTATCTCTGACAGCTCTTATGTTGAGTGTTATTTGAAGGATCCTTCCACTGGTGTTTGGAAAACAGGGAAATACATGAAAAGACTCCAGGGTGTCATATAATGAACAGTGTCCAGCTCAGAGACTGAACGGGTTAGAGACCACTCCATGTCCCCAAAGGAAGTTGTTCCTAATCTGCTGATAACAAATTAATCACGCTAATTTTCAACGAATTTGGATCTATGAATTCTCAGGAGGTAGAGCGGGTTGTCCACTAAGCAGAAGGTTGATGGTTCAATCCCCGGCTGCCCCATCCCATGTCCAAGTGTCCTTGGGCAAGACATTGAACCCCAAATTCCCCCTGACAGCTGTGCCAGTATTGAAAGTATTGTGTGGTAGTGTAAATCTGTTTGAGTGGTTGATAAAAGTAGTCTTTTTATATTCACCATACATCCATACATATAATTAAAAGGGCTGCAATAACATAGTGAAAGATGCTGTCTTCTGAATCTCACGCAATATTCTCTTGAAGTTATTCCTGTAGTAAGGACAAATTATTTAGTTTCCTCAGGTAAAAATTGGACTTTTCCATTTTAGTGAATTTTGACTGCAGCTAAATTGGGTAGTTTTCATCAGATTTCCTGATTCCCTAATTGGATATAATGCGGTGATACTTTCCAGCTACTGCCAGAGTAAACGCCAAAATATTTAAAGTTATTTTTCATCCCATTGGTAAAGAAAAAAAAACTATAGGTGCTCTGCTGTGTCCTGACACATGTGATCTCTCAATCCACCCGAATCTCCGGTGGCAGACTGTGAACTGTTTGTGAACTGTTTGACCTGGATGAGGATCATCAACCTTCACAGTTCTCACAGGACACAGATCAGGACTGGAGCCTGAAATAAAGACAGTGATTCCCACTGAGCTATGATGAGATTGTAGAAATGTAAAGAAATTATTACATTCACACCTGAAGAAAGGATGGTTTTGTGATTTCACAACATTGCAATTACTATAGCATTACAGTAAGAAAATAAGGATCTTATTCTACTTTTTAAATCAGTATTAGCGGTTTGGAAATAAAGTCTAAAAAATACTGACAAATTTCAATTTCCCAGCTGCCACCTTTCATTTTGCACTTGACCACTGGATGTAGCAGTGAAGTGTGTGGCCTACAGCCCGGGGACCGAGTCTCTAGCAGACGTGTAATGTTATTAACTTTCCTCCTTGTGTCTCGTCCATGTTGCTGCACTCCGGAGCAAACTGATCCAGGCTGCGGACTTTGGCCAGTCCTGCAAATCTGTCACCCTTGGTTGTCAAATGCGGGGTCAGGACAGCGGGCCCTCCTCCCATTTGGCTCGGACCCAAACAACATGGTGATTTGTCATCGTGCTGCCCTCCTCTCACACCTCTCAGTCGCTGCTGTGTGGAGCAGTTGTTTACCTCCAGGTCAGGTTACACTTGTGGTTGTGCCATGGCGAGTCTTGTGAAACCAAAGAGATGACCTGGAATTCTATCCTTTGACCCCTGTGTGAAAGGTACACTTGTGACGAGGTTACACTCACATGATTGGCCTATTTCTTTCTTTCTTTCTTTCTTTCTTTCTTTCTTTCTTTCTTTCTTTCTTTCTTTCTTTCTTTCTTTCTTTCTTTCTTTCTTTCTTTCTTTCATTTTTCTAAAATTCCCCCAAACTATCATCAAAATAATTAACTTTGAGGTATTTTTGGAACCATTTCAAATCCAAGAGAGACAATGCAAAATCAGCTCCGTCCAAAAATATCAAACCATCCATAACATCCAATTCAGTAGATAGCTCTGTCATAAATAACAACATACTCCATTTAACACTCAAGGGCGAAACGGTGCTGCAAGTCACACATGGCATCACATTACAGGTCACACTCCCTTAACTGGATTTACCACCTCAGTGTAAAAGCCGACCTTGAATGCTGGGGATGTGAGCCATGGTTGACACGAGGCAAACATAACCAAGAGTTATTCCAGGTAAAATGAAAAAGATTGTTTCCATCACCATAAATAACCTAAGAGTGCAGAACAGGAGCAGCAGGTGAAAAACAAACAGATTAAATGTGTTATTGTGACCACAACAGGCAAAGTGATAGTAATGGGGCCTTCCTGCGATTTCACAGAGATAGAAATAAAAACAGACTCATTGTGTCAATATGACCAGAACAAAAAGTCACATGGTCTTCTCACTGCCAGACAGCTCTGATGCCAAATTAAATATTTGGTCATCTGACAGCAATGCAATTGGTTTCAAATTCAATATGGCCCAGATTTGACTGAAAGTGCAATTCATTTGTACAATAACTAAACAATTAATTGACTGGTCATGCTTCCTGAGGATTTTGTTGGTTGCGTTCTGCTCGATTGAGGCTTTCATTGGCTGGGATCCATTTTGTAGTGCAATGAATTAAATACTTAAATAGGAATTACCAAGACTACTTGGAGCAGCATATGTAAAGGAACAGCTTATACGCTTATTTGCGTCTTTGCCAAAAGTAAGATGCAAGATCGTTAACCCTTGGCATGGCTTTTCAGTCAATATGGAGCTATTGTGATCAGCCGGTTAGCTCATCTGAGCATAAAGGCTAGAAACAGGGAGGAACAGTTAGCCTGGCTCTGTCTAAAGGTACAATATCAGTCTACAAGCATATATAAAGATCACAATGGCATGTGTATTGTAAGTAGGAATCTGAGCAGCAAAAAGTCGAAAGCTTCAGTGAAACATGGACGATTAAGTTCTTAACATCTGCTCTGTGAGTGACACTCCCCTTTTTCCCCCATGTTTCACTGCACCAACATTCTTGACACTACGAGCACATATGCTTTAACTGTTGGAGAGAAAAACCCTGCAGTGAAATGAAGGCATGCAGTTCTGCTCGATATCATATTTTCTGAGCGTCAGTTAACATTTTAATACACCCATGTGTCGGACATTTACACAGGTTACACATTAACCCAGATTTTGGATGTGTCTACTGCAGAGCCAGCAGCCAACTGTTTGATCCCTCAGCTGTTTTTTAGAAAATGTAATAAATCATTGGAGAGGCAGAAAAACACTCAAATATGCTTTGGTGAGTCGATGAGGCTCCATCGTATCTGTTAGCCCCTTGCTCTTCTCATAGGTGCTGACACTTAAAACATAAGAATCTCAGAATTTACACTGGAAAAAGTTTGGAAGGTGTGAATAATGTTTAAGAAAATACCTAATTTCACTTTGTTACAATAATAGTGTGTCACTGCACCAGGTGGCACCAGTGAATCCTATCTGTAGCCAACGCTCAGGTTTCACTGCTACTGACTATACACAGTCCTAATGAAGCACTTTTCTACTATTAGCACACTGTTGCTTGGCTGACCCACTGGAAACATCCAGTGACTGTCACTGGGTAGTCTGTATATTATGGAAACATGATGCTCTTACGATGCTCAAGGTTGAGGATAGATCTGCAGCAAAAACATTCACGGAATGCTTTCTTTCTGGAGTAGCAAGCAGCGGAACCGGACTGTGATTTCTACAAATAAAAAGAGGAGCAGCAAGATGCTGTCAGTGAGCATTTCAAAAGAAATGCTGATCATTACTTGGTGATTTCCTCTTCCTCTGGCAAGGCCTGTAATCACAAGGATCTTGCATATATCATTTGTGCAATACTTGATATTGTTTATCTTATAAAGCAGCACTTTATCTTGTGTTTAACCTTTTTGAATGCTGAGACAAAGTTTTTTTTTTTAAACCAGGAGGGTGAATTCAGGACAGTGGAGTGTTTTTCTTTTTGCTGAAGGGAGGGTTACAGTGATTGGATACACAGTTCCCTCCTTCATTTGACTCTATAACGGTATCACAACTACTAACAATGCAAATATTTATAAAGAAATATGTATATAACATATTTGAACTGCTATTCTACTTTTTAACTTGCCTGTTATTTGAACTGAAACCAATATATTAAAGCTAAAATTCTGCACTGAGCCCCATGTTTGAATGTTCATCACACTACTTGTCTTGTATTTAAAAAATATTATATTAGAATTCTTTATACAGCTCCATGTATCTATTCATCTATCTATCTATCTATCTATCTATCTATCTATCTATCTATCTATCTATCTATCTATCTATCTATCTATCTATCTATCTATCTATCTATCTATCTATCTATCTATCTATCTATCTATCTATCTATCTATCTATCTATCTATCTATCTATCTATCTATCTATCTATCTATCTATCTATCTATCTATCTATCTATCTATCTATCTATCTATCTATCTATCTATCTATCTATCTATCTATCTATCTATCTATCTATCTATCTATCTATCTATCTATCTATCTATCTATCTATCTATCTATCTATCTATCTATCTATCTATCTATCTATCTATCTATCTATCTATCTATCTATCTATCTATCTATCTATCTATCTATCTATCTATCTATCTATCTATCTATCTATCTATCTATCTATCTATCTATCTATCTATCTATCTATCTATCTATCTATCTATCTATCTATCTATCTATCTCTTCTCGTATGAAGCTATGTAAAAAATCATTATGTATCTAGATCCACACACAGAACACTGAGTAATTCCTCCACTGATGTCTGCTCATCCTCGGAGCTCTGTGACCCGACTTTCCCTCGTCTGTGGAATGCAGAGTTCTGGCACCTTCACTCACATCCTCCTGCGTCCAACTCCTTTTAGATTGTCTTCTCAGAGAGACAGTTTCTTCTTCATGGACTCACATGGAACGAGATGAAACGAGATGAAACTAGATGAAAACGAGATGGCCAACTCAATGAGGTCATCGTCTTATTCGATTCATACCTCCCATCTGGATTTGAAGTTTATTATCGCTGGTTATATGATATGTCCCGAAGTGAACCTTTTCAACAATTTTGACATCTGCGACTTATTCCGATATCTGTTTTACACATTAGATCAACATATTATACCTTTCTGTAATCCTTAAGAACCAAAAGTACAAATGGAGATATCATACTCACAGGAGACATGACACTACTTTTAGTGTTCTTTGTGCCAAGAAGAAAATCCTGCCTGAATCTGATAATCTGGGACAGGTCAAATTGTTTTTTTCTTGGAAACTATTAGGTTTTAAAAAAAGCCTAAATCACCCTGCTGTATGTCTGCCGACCTCAATATTACCAATTTTTAAATAGCATTATGCAAAAATTACAGAATTAATTAAGAAAATGTATATTATTCATAGAATAGTCATTCATATCAACATATTAAGGTCTTAAAGAGATCTATCTTAAATAAATAACTTATCAAATTAATTTAGAACATTCTAATAAAGGCGTGTCATATTTTATATGCAATTAAAATTCAATCAACAGCAAGTCAAAATAACAATAAAAGATCATTAATGAGGTTATTCAACATTCGATTGGAGCGACTCAGGGAACCAACAGTCCTTGGAGGTGAAAGAAGATCATCTTCGATCAACCCAGTGTCTTCTCCACGTGTTTGGTGAAACCAATGGCTGCAGACCACAGGACAGACACTCTTCTGTGCTTTTTGGATCATCTCTGTCCTCGAGAGCTAACTGATTATGTGCTTGTTAAGTCTCCAGATAATTAGTTTAAACAGACAGGGACAGACTGTATTTACCATTAACTACTGTCTGACAAAAAGCAGACCATATGCTACTTCTCTTTACTTAATCTTTTTTAAACTTCTTGACGTCTCTATATGCATATTTCCCCCATTTACAGAACTTATATGACTGTCCCACATTATCAATCAGATTTGATCAAGTGGGACAATTAAAAAATGTCTGGAAAAAATCCTAAACACATTTTAAAAACTCTTAGTTGCTTGAATACATCATAGACATAATTTGATAACAATTATGAACATTGTCTAATTTATCATGTATATCCTTAACAGGAATCTTGTCAGGATCCTATTTCATTGACCTTGCCATGCAATTCCAAGAGGGGATCTTCTGATTGACACTATCATGGGGGTGATATCTGGGACATCATCCCCATGAAGTCATGTGATTTCAGTCACATGATATCCATGATAAACTATAGTAAAAGTCCTGTTGACTAGATATTGTTAGAAAGTGAAACAAACCGACTGAAGCTTAGGTGTCTCAGGTTACCCAATGACCCAGATTACTTGGGCTAACCCCACGTCCCAAAATAAATCACCTAACTACAGTTTCACACGGATCAGGGTGTGTTCAGCCGCGCACCGGCACAACAAGAACATCTCAACAAGCACAGGGAGGACAATCATTCCTTTGTGATGCACAAAACAATTTTCAGTTCTGTCAGTGAATAATTTTTAATTCAGGTGATGTTGCAATGTTGATTGTCATGTATCAAATTATACTGTCATACTAAGCCGCAATGGATCATGTTTAAGCTTCTGTCTGACTCGTGACACTGAAAACATCCATTACATCTTCCCATTGGTGGTTAGAGGCTTTTTGAATGCTCTTATTGAAATTATATTAATAATTGCTCTTGGACATAACATTGATGACTGCATTTCTGAATATCATCAAAGCTAATCAAAGCCTGTTCATACCTGTGTAGAATTCTAGTTACAGTGTGTAGCTACATTCTTAGTCAAGATAAAAAGGGAATCAGTCCTTACACATGTACAGAACGAATATGCAGAAAAAGAAATAACTTCCCACTAAGTGATGTGATTTGTTGTTTAGACGTCATGAACAACATGCCACTTCAAAAGACCATTTGTCATGTCCACGCCTTTTAAGCTTTTCACGTGTTGTTGCCGTCCAGTCCCCCGAGTCATTTGACAGCGCTTTAGTCAGGGTCAGGGGTTAGTCAGTGGAGAAATGACGTGGGTGAAATGACACGTGAAAATCAGAAAGATAAGTCGAGATAACACGTGAAATGACTTTGAAATTGGATGTTGACACTGGCATGTTGTTCAAATATAACACCAGGATGAACCTAACCTCTGTCCTCGGTGCTCAATAAAGCCAAAATGTGTCTTTTTATTAGTCAAAAGACTGACATACAAGATAGATAATACATATAGAAATAGGTATATAATGAGATTACATATAGACAAAAAAAAGCAGTTATAATTATGAAGATGATAATGATGTAATGAGGGGTTCGAGATGAAGTATTGTTTTCAAATTAATACATCGTTTCAGTTGTTGAAGTTGTGTGTGTTGGTGTGTGTGTGCTTGTGTGTACATGTCCATGTTTAGTGGTGTGTTGGACAAGTTATTGTAGGGCGTAGAGCGGAGAGAGAGGAAAAGATGTGGCGTAAACAGTTATAATGAATATATGATGTAATATCATGTGGCTGAGGGGTAAAGAGAGGCTGTCCTCCAACCAGAAAGTCGGCAGTTCGATCGTAGTCTTCCCCATCTGCGTGCCGAAGTGTCGTTGGGCAAGATGCCCATAGAGAAAGAAGTGCTGCTAATAGATGCACTGTATGAATGTGTGTGTGACGGGATTAATGGCAAACTGTACTATAAAGCGCTTTGAATTGACATCAAGACTAGAAAAGCTCGATATAAATACAAACCATTTACCATATCAACATCATTATAAAAGTAATGATAAACCAATATGGTATGATATAATATTGTATTACCACTTTCTACTGCCAAACATTAGCATTTCTCCTGCATTGTTTACAAAACAGTGAGCAACCGTGCGCAAACAAACCAGCAGGCCACAGTCCAACATGGACCAGGGCCACTGTTTATATATTTGAGTGTTCAGCTGCTTTGTGCTGCGAGCTCACAGTTATCTCAGGAAAGGAGAGGAAGACAAAACATACAGGTTTTCTGACAAACCGGCAGAACAACTATACCAAAGCAAACAGAATTGTAATGTAATGTAAATAATAAAAATATTTAATTCTAAACATCCTGTTTACATCAACATATCTTCTGGAATCAGCAAAGATAATATGTTTAGTTTCAGTGGTTTGTTGAATGATGACATTCCCTTATTGCTACAGATAGCAGATAAGGACAGTGTATAGTGGTGATACAAACAAACACTGCAGGCAATGTTTTTGTTGTTCCTCCTAAGATATTTCTAGCTGAAGAATTTCAAAATATAAGTGTAGAATGTGACTCAGTAGATTGCAAACCTCCGCCAGGGCCAAACCGTCCCCTTATGCACATTTAAGTTTACTAGATACAGATTTGAATTTTTTCATCAAGATCCGTGCATAATTCTCTTGGGAAAGGCTGATTTGGATCCGTACCAAAACTCAATGGGTTCTTCCCTAAACAATACCACATCTTTTCATACAGTTTTGTTTTTGTAATCTTGCTCACAAATAAACAATTTTTTTTTTTATCGAATGGTTGTTTTGTTTGATCTCATACTGAGATAAATATTCAAAGTTTTATGTGATGCTGTCCAATTTTAGCATAATCTATTTTGTAAATGACATTGTGTTTATAATACTATTATTGTATAATATTGCATTTTATCCTTGTTTCACTACTGCAGATTATTCAATTTGACAACTTGATCTGTGTCGTGCGCACACACACACACACACACACACTCACAGACACACTCACACACAAACACACACACACTGTTTGCATACACTTCCACATTGACCCCTGGGAGCTGCCTTGTGTGACAACAGTCTTCTTCACCTCCATTCCCTCATTCATTTCTTTATCTGACTCTTTTTCCCCAGCGGCTTCATTGTAAATGTAATTTTCCAAAGCTAAACCCACTGGCGAAGGATCACCTCTCTGTTCCCTCACTCTCTCGCACACATACGCATACAAATACACTCACACCCACAAACACACACACCACACCTCTTGTATCTGTGCAGCCCGGCCTGCCCCCATCCTTCTCCCTGAGGCTTTGCTGTAAAACAACAGTGGAATCTGCCATGGTGACACCACGTACTCCGGTACTTTTCCACAGATAAAATGCAGCAATATGTGTTTACATCGACTCTGCTCATTTATTGCCTCACATTCCATACAGCCAGGGAAAACAGTGCTCAGTTTTCCCATCAATGAAAATGTTTTGATCTTTTCCCCTGAGGAAATGGCTGCTGATCAAACTGTGCGTCATGATAATTATCTCATCTGTCAAAGTGCGAACTGTAAAGAAGCTTGCAAAAAAAGTTGCTAATAAATAGAACAAAATAGAAAAATTTAAATGAAAGCAAATAAATGGTAACAAACAGGGAAAGAAAAAAGAGCATGACCTTTCAGGGCGGTGACAAACCTTCAACTGCATGCAATAATATATTTTCAATGAATTCTGGCGTAGAGGTGTGTGTTGTCTTGACCGGCCGTCAGAAAGTGACACATTGCCTTCCACATGATTTACTGCACAGTGCAGTACTCAGTGTTGACCTTTCCTCTGCATGTACAATCCATTTAGCCACTTACAACTGAGGATGCATTCTTTGGTTCAGCACAACAAAGCCGCCATTCATGTCTTCCCTCTGGGCGTTTTATTCAAGGTTGGACCACGAGGACGACAGCGGCTGTCCTCAGATGACCTGAGATTAATGAGATGATCCAAACACTGTGATTCATATTTCAGCTGGAGATGAAAACCTGTTTTTGACTTAAGAAAAACAATCAGGAGCTCAGTGGGGAGGCTGAATCTAAATGAATGGTTTTAGTGTTGGTGTGTTGTTAATTTCACTTAATGTGAAATGAGGAATAATAACTCTCTAGCTGTCAGTCTGTTTTTAATACGTGGCTGCTGTTATCTTGTGCTCAGCCGAAGCAGGATGGAACAGCAATGCTCTGAATTCCTTCCAGCTCAAATTCTTTGTGCACCTGTAAAAACAACGAAAGCTTGGGCCTCAACAAAAAAATAAGATGAGCTGGTTCCTTTATGCAATTACAAAAAAGCAAAACTAGGTAGAAATACAAAATTTACCTCTTAAGCGCTGAGAGGAAACTCAATGGGTTTAACGTTCTCCCGCCAAGTTGTGGAAACTGGAGCTGAGGTTCCTGTTTGATGAAGAATAACCAAAATGCAATTTTCCTTTTATTCTAATGTGAAACTTTTATAAAATCTTCAGACCTAATACACAACAGCAGGACCATTGTCAGCAAACTTTGTGGTTCGTTTCCTAATGTTTTCATTTAAAAACAATAATCTGTAGTGTTGCCTCAGGTGAAGTATGTGCCTGCTCTTTATTCATACCGACTGGTGACGTCACTGAAAATGTTCCCTTTTTTCTACCGAAACGTCAGCAGACTTCATGCTCTTACCCTGTCTTACATCGTGTATCAAGAAATGCCTGGTAAATTTTCCTATAAGAACCAAGTCAATGTGTTAAAGTAACTTATTAAAAGAAAAAGAAGAAGATATCACATATAGGACAAAGAAAAAACAAATCCTCACAATAAAGAAAGCATTATTACATTTTATTCTATTCGCTGCATATTATAATTCATGTTAATGTTATTAAATTCATTTTAATGTCAAAATGTCTTGCCGCTTTGATTGTTGCTTTTATGCTTTTATTATTGTTTCTATTTCATTTACATGTTTACATATATATAGACTGGATAGAGAAGCCTTTCTCTTTCTTTCAACCTTTCTCACCATGGACTATGGGATTGATGAATTTTGCATAAAAAACACTAAAAAAATGTATTTATTAAAAAACATAAATTGTCTTTTGTTGATCGACTTATCAATAAACTGACTAATACCCTGGCGTATGTGTTGTTTTGGGTTAGTGACGATATAAATATGTGACCTGCTTGTTTGATTGAGGAAGAGTCGCACCACCACCACCTGCGTCAGGTTTTTCCCACCCACAGTAAAATACCTTCTGTTCTCCACTTATCAGCACAGTCCAACACAGTATTTGCAGTTTGGCCCCACAATGTACTGGATGCACCGGGGTCACCAGAGGTTCAGTGACTGTTACGCAAAGAACGCATAACACCTGCACTTTAAATAAATATGCGTTCCATGCATGCTTCATCATAGCAGTTGAAAGGTCACTATGTTCAGCTCACATTGACTTTGCACATTCATAGTTTCCATGGTTTGTGGGTTAACTTATCAACATCTGCTAAAAGTGACACTGAGTCAGGGGTTTTTGTTTTACTTTTATGCGTTTCTATATTTTGCCTTTCTATGGTAGCTTTGTGGGGAAAAAAATAGCCGTGTCAGTATGTTGCAATCACAAAGATCTTGAAATGTATCTTTCTCCTGTGCACACTCCTTTCCAAATTCAAGTGCATGCTCCTAGTTCAACGGAAATTAATGCTTCCCTCTTTTCTGCCTCGGGCCGTGCGTCTGTAACGACTGGGCTAGTTTCAGAGCCCTCTTTTACTGATGTGACCTTTGATCCCTGTCAGGCAACCATTTGCCTGGGTCATGTTTTGGGACAGGCACGTTGATATCCGTCTGCGTCTAGGCCCCAGGTCAGAAGAGTTCATGAGAGGGTGGGTGGGGGGAGTGCTTGTTAACACACAGCTCCAGACTCTTCAACTGGTTGAGCAGGAGAGAGGAAGAACGGGAGCAAATAAGTTCCAGGGTCTTCAAGATCCCATAATGAGTTGTTTTCATGACATGCATTCTTCCGAAGGGCCTTGCAGAAAATGAGAACGGACGACTGTTTGTTCTACGGGGAACATAATCAGAGACAAAGGCTCAGGGCCAGTCACATGAGTTCCCTATCTAAATCATGCCAGTCAAGGTTAGCACTGGGGCCAGTGGTTAGCACTGTCGCCTTACAACAAGAAGGGTACTGGTTCAAATCTGGCTGGGGGTCTTTCTGAGTGGATGAGTTTGCATGTTCCCCCTGTGTCTGTGTGGGGTTTTCTCTGGGTACTCCAGCTTCTACCCACAGTCCTATGACATGTTATCATTTTCAACAAGACTGCTTGATATACAAAATGTCCACTGACAATAACACCTCAATTCATTTACTGTTCGTTATGTACACGTACAAACTGTTTATTCTTGTCAGTGTTGTGAATACTGTTATTTTGCTGATGTTCTCAGTTACACATGGCATCTATTGACCTTCTGTCCGTCCTGGGAGAGGGATCCCTCACACGTGGCTCTCCGTGAGGTTTCTATGTTCTTCCCCCTTGTTAATATGTGTAATATGGGGTGTACACAGCCTCTTGCCTGCTGTCAGCTGGGATTTGCTCCAGCTGCCCTCTGAGACTCTCTAAGCATTAACGGTATAGTTAATGAATGGATGTATAATGGGTTCTGTGGCTCTGGAGGAATTGTCACTCTTTCGTAAGTCTCCATACAAACTGGAGGTGATGAGAAGGATGTGGACATTTACCTGTGAGGGAGGCTCTAATGACATACATAGGGGCTGACAGTTTAAAAAAAAAAAAATGATGAAGGTGTCATGATTTATTTAAGTGGTGTCAACCTTGATTTGTGAGCAACATCCAATACTTATTTCTTTCAGCTCGATTGTTTTGTGTCCCATGAAAAAAAATAACAGACTGACAGACATTTATTCTGCAAAACAACCCTCAACCACAATATTTCTGTGATAAATGTTAAAAATCAAACTATATGAATGTATCTATGACGCACACCAGGTTGTGCATTTCACGTGTGCTCCGGCTTATCTGCTCCTGCGCCGCAGCAAAGCCTAATGTGAAGTTGGAGATTCTGCACTGATATAAGACAGGAAAAGGCTGACTAATCAAATCTCTGCATCCTCTTGCCTGTGAATAAACGACTGCACCAGTAGAGCAGAAAGTTTGTTTTCTGCCGCCGACCGAACAAGTGTTGTCTGTTATCGTTAGGACCAGCAAACATTACTTCTTTCAAAAGGATGTGAAGATGAAAAACCCACAGAAACTTGGGCCACTGAAGATAACCGCAGGGGAAAAACAGCGAGGGTGAAAGCTGAAAGAGATGTGTTGTCATAGCCACCTGAACAGCTGTAATTAGACCAGTTGAGCTGCACTGCACATTTCTTTTATGAGGAGAGTTTCAGTGTGAGACTTTTTCTTGTCTGCAAAGTATATGCCAGGTAGTTGTTTTGTGTGGGTGGGAGGAAGGCTGATAAATTAAGCAGCAACACAATAGATGTTTTTACTCGTAACGCTCTTAATGCTGCTAAATATTACCTGTTATTCAGTGGCACATCGAGGAGTTTTCTAAATCAGGGGCCAGGATTTACCCAGAGGTGCCAATTATCATTTGATACAATTTGAAAATTGTTTCTTGTTGAAGAACAATGTGTACTTCATAAAAAGATTAGAAAATCTTAGCAAAGTCAGGATATGGAACAACCGACAGGATATGGGCATTTCAGGGGACATTCAGATGTCAGCCCCCTGGCTCTGCCCCTGGACCCCCCCCCCCCCCTACTGTTAGCATATAGCGATATACAATATAATATACTTTGGAGACTGGTTTATAAATGGGTAAATCTAAGGTGTTTGCAGTACTCACTGAAGCACGTTGATATGGATACTGACCGACTGACTGTCACATAAAAGAACAGGAAAATGCTGCATCAAGTCCAAAGCCTGTGATCGAGTCTGATTGTCTTTCTGCCCTGATTGTTTATATTTATGCGACAGAGGCAATCCTCAGTGGAGTCACAATTCTCTCGCTCTAGTTCTCCATTACTGCAGTCCTACTGGATAAAATGTTGTTCTATGTCACTTCATTAAGTCTTTCAAAAAGTAATAATTGATAGAAATACTGCATTAGTAAGCTACACTGTGATCACATGCACAAAGCTGAAAGAAAACTCTCTTCACCATATTCCCAGATATTGTTCAACATAAAGCCTGCATATGAACCCGGTACAGCATAGACTAAGGAAGCATGTTGCATAAGGTACAAATTCCTGAGCAGTTGCCAAGGAGCTGGTGAGGAACAAACCACTTTACATGAAGGAAGACAGAAATAGTCACAGATACATGATAAGGACGTAATAATTAGGTCCTGCATTGAGATATTTAGCAGATGACTCACTGTTAATCACGAGCAAGTCATAAAGAGAGTGATCAGGAATATGTCATTACACACTGTCTGATCTTAATGATCTTTGCATTATTGTGTGCATGCCACTCATTCATGCATATCCAGGCGCTTTTGATTAGGGGGTTATCTCAAAAGGTCTTGTTGGTTGTTGGTTGAAGGGCAGTTTGTTTAGTGATTTGTTGACTCAAACGCAGGGTTGCTACTCAGAGTTTTTTAACAAGATTCATGCACAGCTGGGACGGCGAGACAGGAAGTGGTGGGAACATATATGAGTGCAAGTAAGCCTTTATGGGGGTTGAGGACACAGACACACACACACACACAAGTACACAGACACACAACATTGCACTCCTGAGGACATTCATTGGCATAATGCCTTCCCCAGCCCCTTACACTAACCTTCACAATTAATGCCTTACCCTATCACTAAAAACAAGACTCAACCCTCAAACCGCCCATTGAAAGTGGCCAGACATCACTCTCCCAAAATGTCCCCTCTCAAAATGGTCAAAAATGGTATCTGTACAAGTACACACACACACACACACACACACACACACACACACACACACACACACACACACACACACACACACACACACACACACACACACTCCTATCTTAGTAAGGACACTCATTGATATAATACATTCCCTAGCCCCTTACCCCAACCTTCACCATCCAAATTGAAAGCCTAAACCTAACCCTAAAACCAAGTCTTAACCCTAACAGCACATTGAAATAGTGATGACCAGTCAAAATGTCCTCACTTTCTGAAAATGTCCTCACTCTGGAGGGTCTTTAATGACCCTCACTGAGGTATAAGGACAGGAACACACACACAAGGATGTGAGATCATTGACAGTAACTAGTGTTGCAGGTTTTTCCCAGAAGGCCAGCCAAGTGTTCAGTGCAAACATATCTGACACGTAATTAAAGCACTGACAGAAATAAAGAATTTGCACGACTCAAGGTATCAAATATTGAATGACATTAAATAAACATGAAATGTGTCACTCCCAATAGTTCGTCATCATTTGAACTGGGTGAAACATGGCTCCTGCGTCTGAAGCAGTTTTTCAGAGTAGGGAAGTAAAATAACAAATCAGACTCATGTGTCAGAACTAACCAACTAATATTTTGGATTATTTGAAGATGACTGACTTTTCTCATATGTTCTCTGGATCTCGGGCAGGTTTACAGAGACAACATGTTCTCATGTTCCCCTCAGTATTTATAACTCGGTCAGCTGACCTTGCATTTGGAGCTATCCATTCCACGGGGAAATGAGCATACGTCGAACAAAAAACTCAACAACAGCTAAAATGGCGAGTACACACCGCAACAAACATTGAAACACGTCTCAACAGTGATGTTTATTGCTCGGCTGTGTGTTGTGTGTAATGTTACACGCGGCGAGGCGGCGAACGGAGGCCCGCAGCCGGGAGCGGCTCCCCCGCGCTGTGCAGAATGGTACGGTCCTCTGTTAAATTTCCGAGAATTGAGCTGCTGTGTTTCTTAGAACTGGATTCTCAGAACTGGATATGCACAGAGTTTCGAGGAAACTTTTACAAGGTGACATTTTTTCCTTCCCATTTTCTCAGAATTAGGTCAGAAGTGTAGTGAAGTAGCACGCGGGCTCATGTGGCCGCTCCGGCTGCTCCGGGGAGACTTTGACAGCTTTTAACCTTTAAGTGCTTTGAATAACATGTTTGACTTAGAAGTGAAGTAGCAGATTTGAAAGTTGTGACTTTGTTTTGCTTCTTTTCCTTGACAGCCGGGCTTTCTGTGCTTGTGTTTGAGTCGAAAGTGCGACTTGGGGTTGTGTGAGCTTTTGGATTCAGCTGAACTTTTTTCAGCCACACGTAGTTTTTAAAAGAGCAGCGAAATGGAAACATTTAGCCAACGCAGCTTTAGTTTAGCTTCAGCTTGGAGTCCCTTCGGCTTCATGTATGGATGTTGTGGGTTTTATCTGACGTGTGTTTTGGAAAGTGAGGGCGGGGTGGTGGTAGCGATCGAAAGTGGCGCAACAGGACCTGGTGGGTCTGGTTCACAGTCACTTTGCTGATCTTCAAACAATCTTAACCCTTCTCTTAAAGTCTTCCAATGGCCTAGAAGAGCCGACGACTCCTGCCAATTACCGTAAACCCGAGCGCAGACATGTTGTGGTCGCACTTACAACAGTTGTGCGCACTTTCGCCGTATTCTCAAGAAGTTGCAGCGGGCTCGTGCTCGCTGGCGCTCGGCCGAAGTTACGCAGCAAACAACTAATCGCTCCAGCTAAAGCCACGTCCCGTTTAAACCCCCCCCTCCGCCGCCGTGGTCTTAAATGTTCGAAGGGTTTGGAAATAACTCTCTGCCTGGGCGAGTTGATCTGCAGCGGGGAGTGAATGTTAATGGGTTAAACGGGGATGAGGGAAACAGGAAACCTCGCTGTGCACTGGCAACCTAATCTGAGCGGCCAGGACGGAATGTGCTCAACGTCAAACACGTTTACTACTGCAGCAGCTCCCAGTCTGCTCCCACTCAGGCTGCTGCTGCCTCAGACTCCCAGAGACACAGAACTCTGCTGAAGAACAAACACTCCATCATCTGAAGTCGTCTTTAAATGCTCTTTTATGATCTTGTAGTTTCGTCTTTTTGTTGTTGCCTCTGAAATGAGACTGGACTTTGTTCTAACTTTAAAAGAACAGATTTGAAAAGAAATCGCAGTTTCGGGGTGGGGGGGTAATAATTTTGTGTGAAAAACATTGATCATAGGTAATTACACAGACATTAACGCCCAATAACAAGAAGCAAGGCGTCGCTCCAGGAGTCTGTTCACCTCCCTTTACTTCTCTGTGCGATAGCGCCACCCTCGGGTAAAAAGGAGTCAAGACACGTTGGCTCCAGAGCTTGTTGTGATTTTAAATCCTGAGGGCACGTGGCTTGTGTTAGAGATGAGTATGAGCCGGAAGTTCTAAGACTATAAATTATCTTATATTTAAAAAAGTTATTTATCGATTCTTTTATTTGTCTTTAAGACGATTACGTCAGTGTATTATACACTTTTTCTCCAAATATGTTAGAAAGCCTTAGTTTGTTTTATTGTGTATATAGTATTATTTATAATTTAAGTTATGTCACAAAAACAGAGTTTTGTTCATATTGGCTCCAACATACTCACATTTTTGTCTGCATATTACAGTGTGCGTATGTTTCAGTTGTTTTTATTATTAAGCAGTAGATCCCATTTACAGTCACATGTGATTCACACTTTATTATTGACTTTTTCCCCGGCATCAGATTGTGACAGCATGGCCACAACGGCAGATGGCTGTATCCAATTCACACGCCACGCAGGTGACGTGCTGCTCAACTTCAACCGTCTCCGCAGCAGGAACATCCTGACGGACGTCACCATACAGGTGGACGGGCAGCCCTTCCATGCTCACAAGGCCATCTTGGTGGCCTGCAGGTACGCACCATCATGAAATCTGACACAGGATAAGCAATATGAATACGTATGGTTATTTTGAGCCTGTCAAAGAAATGTGACGACACCGGCGAGCTGCGGTGCGCCAATCATGTGACATACATTACGTGACATACCTCACTCTCCACAGCCATCTATATTACACACCCACCTCATCTGGTGGTCTATTTAACCAGAGAGACATTTCCCATCAACCCCTCTTGCTCGCAATGCTGCTGCAGTATTCCCACCTGTTGCTTCAGCCCCTCCACCACCCCAGCATCCACGTATAGGCTCCAACGGGTCATTCCCATCATTCCTGTGTAATCATATGGGGGAGTGATTAAGTTGGAGCCTAGAAGCCAAACACTAAATCTGTTTTAAAGCTGCAATAAATGTCCGAACGTGAGTTGTCTGACTGAACTAGAATTGTGTTACATTTTCATAAGATTGAGCTCACTGAATAAACGCCCTTGTCACAGTCACACCTTCCTGAAAACTGATCCAGACTTGTGCAATCTATACTTTACAGATGATTAAACATGTTGTCTCTTTCTCTCTTACAGTGGCTTCTTTTATTCCGTATTCATGAACCCAGCGAATGCAGACCTAAGTGCCATCACCTTAGACCCCAAAGTGGACCCCAAGGGTTTCTCCATTCTGCTTGATTTCATGTACTCATCCTGTCTGAACCTCAAAGACAGTCTGGTCCTGGCCACCATGAACACAGCCATCTATCTCCAGATGGAACACGTGGTTGACACCTGCCACAGGTTCATCAACTCCAGGTAAAAGACAGCAGATTATGTAATTCAACACATTCCCTTGACTTGCTCAAACTTGAATGAACCTGACTTGCAGTTGAATGTGTTTCTGCAGGCATCACTCTCTCGATATGCAGCCTGGAGTGGTACAGACCAACTCATTACATCTGGCTGAGGAGATCTCTGGATCGAGGCCTGCCGATGAGAAAGAGCCAGACTTCAGAAACAACCACATACCAACCATCTCCCCTTTCCAGGAGTGCCGGGGCACCGTTCCCAATGTCTTCAGGGGCATCAACACGTCTGGCTCCTATCATGTCTATGGTGACATCCAAGGCCATGATGGGAAGTTTGAAGACCCCCATAAGATTACAACCCTTCCCAGAGGTGGCTCTTTGTCCCAAACACAATGCTCGCAGGTACTCAACACCAACATAGCTCACAGTGAATCCACCACAATGCTCTCTCACCCAGTGCCATCACACCCCAGTTGCCCCAATAATATCATCCAACCAGCAGGAGACCACGAGAGCAATCACAGGCCTGCCGCTCCAATGGAGGAAGAAAACATTCAGCACCCGCAAACCAGTTGCCTGAGGTTGTGTCCGGGCTTTAGCAAAGGTGTGATTTGTAGCCCTCAGAGCCCACTGAGATCTGACTGTCAGCCAAACTCACCTACCGAGTCCAGCAGCAGCAGAAATGCATCCATGAGCCTCAAACTGCCCTCGGACTACCCAACAGACACCAAGGCCCGCAACTGGAAGAAGTACAAGTTCATCGTCATGAACCAAACTCCTGATGAGAATGAAAAAGAGTCTCAGGGAGGCAACGCGGAACCCATATCCCTGTCCCCAATGCTGAGCCCCTGCAGGAGCATCGGAACAGGTGGAGACAGCGAGGTCCATTCAGACGAGGGAGCCAGCGAGCACAGAGAAGACATCCCCAAGTCCCAGAGTGCTGACAGCAGCGGCAGCAGCACATGCAGCAGTATCAGGTAAAACTACATGTCAATGTCGAAACAATAAATTAAACACACTATACATTTGTTTAATATGATACGAGAACTTCATATGAACTTAATGGTCTTCCTTCTGTGTGCAGTCACCGCAGATGCTCCTCCTGTGGCTGTGACAGCCCTCCGCGAATGGAGATGGATCACCTGTCTCCAGACTCCTACAGCAGAGAGGAAACTACCAAACTACACAAGTATTCCTCCTCCAGCTGTGGTACGTGCAGACACAAAGTGCCTTACTGTTGTGGCAATACAGAATCTGTGGGGTCAAAATGGCTGAGTCTACTTTTCCCAATTAGAAAGACTTCGCACAGGATGACTCAGGTGACTTTTTCTTTCCACAGAAAACCACACCTTCTTCTGCAATGGCTGCGACTTCAAGTTCACAGATGAAGATTCCCTCAAAGATCACATGGTCCAGGTCCACAGTGACAAGCCATACAAGTGTGACTGCTGCCAGGCCGCCTTCCGTTACAAGGGCAACCTGGCCAGCCACAAGACGGTTCATACTGGTAAGTAATTTACGGTTAATAATAAAATGAATAAGGAACTGTTAGTTTTTAATGGTACAATTAAGTGGACTTTAGGGATGTGACTGTGTTATTAAAAGCACAACCCTCTGATCTTCCAGGTTCGAAGCCGTACCATTGCAACATCTGTGGTGCTCAGTTCAACCGACCAGCCAACCTCAAAACTCACACCCGCATCCACTCCGGAGAAAAGCCATACAAGTGTGAGACGTGCGGCTCTCGATTTGTTCAGGTGAGAACAGCCCGATCTCTAATAAAGCTTTGCACAATCTCAACCTCCAGTTTGTATATATTTAATGTGTTTTCCATTTTCCTTCCAGGTGGCCCATCTTCGCGCTCACGTGTTAATTCACACCGGAGAGAAGCCGTACCCTTGCGAGATCTGTGGAACACACTTCCGCCACCTGCAGACACTTAAGAGCCACATGCGCATTCACACCGGAGAGAAGCCTTATCATGTAAGCTGCTTTGTCGGTTTCGTCTCCTAAGCCACTGTGTCAGCGATTAACTAAAACTGTTTGTGTGTAGGGGGAGGATTAAAATGTCCACGTGCAAAGTGGTTGAAATTAATTCTTTTCATTTTCCTATTTAGTGTGAAAAATGTGACCTCCACTTCAGACACAAGAGTCAGCTGAGGCTTCATCTCCGACAGAAGCACGGGGCCGTCACCAACACCAAGGCTCAGTATCGCAGGACTCCCAGCAGCATCGCCACAGGCCTGGTGACCTCCTGCTGAGTGGGCCGCAGTCCTCCTATGTGTCATTTCTTTCCCCCCCGTTTAACGTAGGCCACCATGTTGTCAAAAGAGTTTCTATTTTTTTTCGAAACAGAAACATAAACACGTATGCATTTGTAAATGATGCATATTACTTTGTGTAAGCTCTTCAGTATTTGGTAGCTCTTAGTTTAAGATTGTAGAAGTCCTTGCTTCCGTTGTGAATGTGTTAAAGCAGAGTGTACATTTTTGAATGTGATTCTGAGCAGGTATTTCTCTATTTTACAAATTACGTAACTGAATGTCAGCATTGAAGGACAGTCCTCTTTGTCATTCGGATTGAGAATCACTGTTACAGTTCTGCTTTCGATTATGGTATGAATTTCCCCAACTAATGTGGTCAAAGTTCATGCCGTTACTCAGTCTATTTTTGTAAATAAGATAATATATATTTCCACATTGCCATCTGCTGGCAGAGTACGAATATATTGACTTGGTTTGTGTCACGCACAGTGAGCTTCACTGACTTGATAACACAAGGGCTTGTTATTTTGCCATTTCCCAGTTTGCGCTACATGTTGTTCATGCACAGATTGAGAAAATTGCTTTGTACATATTATTTTCTCATTATTTTTAGGCTTTTGTTCATATTTTGCACATACTCATAATGCTGTGATTCATATATATTTTCATACTTTTCAAATATTTCTACTTTAAATGTTGACCCGTTGAAATTGTTTGTTCAAACCCCAATGTCCAGCACCTGCTAAATTCTTATTTATAGTCTATTTTTCTCTTTTCTGTACTTAATTCATTTTGGTGCTGCAATGATCCAACGTTGCCACAGGATCATTAAAGTTAGGTTGTATTTCATCTAACCCTATGTTTTATAGTGCACCTATATGTATAAGTGTATTCATAGTGCCTTACATTCACACTTTTCTATTGTCAGACTAGCTATTCAAGCATTTACAGTTTGGTAATACGAAAGATATAAGCTGCTTTTGTGATGTTGCATTTGGTACTTTGCCTTGTCATTGTTTGTATGCATGTCAGGTACTAATGTTATGAAATCTGACAATCTGTTGTGTATCGTTCATAAGGTGCAGATACACTCAAGCTAAAACGCTCAGGAATATTAGTAATATGTAAGCAAATGTCTTTGCAACTGCAATTTACATACATGTATATGTGTGTACAATATATATATATATAAAAATATATATATATATATTTAAAAAATGAAAATAAACGTTTATCATGTAGCACTGTTTCCAACAGCATTGTTCATTGTTTGAAACAAAAAACCTTTAAGTATTTGTATTGGTCACAGGCTGAACCCTCTCTCTGACTCCCCCTGCTGTTCAATCAGTGTGTTAGCAGACAAAAGGAGGAGATGAGTGAAGTTAGTTGATAGAGTGAATGGATCCCAGATTACATTGAAGTCATCGTTCTGTATTTTAATTGAGGCAGATCATATTTCCATTGATGTGTAATTAATTAGTAGATTTGAATAGATGAGATGTGGTATTGATGGCCTTCCCTGATTTCCAGTTCATCAGGATAGCTCAGCTCACACCAAAAAGCCCTTGAAAAAAGCTCCACTGTTCGAGCCCAGTACAATGACACTTCCTCCTTTGCACCATGGACGCGTGCTGTGGACAATTCAAGAAGCGCAACATCTATGAAGTAGCCACTGTCGCCGAAATAGTATATGGGGTGGTTTCCACCTTGTTGCTATCATCTTTTTAGCTGCAGTTAGGCCAGCCAGAAATACGCACTTTGAGGATTTCGTGAGTTTCAGTTGAGAAATATCATTTAAAATAAAAACAGTTGGGGACAGGGGGATAGGAATGGACAATAGCAATGACAATTCACTCTGCACTATTCTCCAAAAATGTTCAACCCCTAGGCATTCCCAAATCATGTGGAAAAAGGTGCCCACAGTGCCAGTAGTACATAGTGTACAGTTCGGATTATCTTTAATTTTCATGCAGTACAGTTTACGAGGAGTCATGTATGTTCTGTGAATGAAATTTAGATGAATCTGTTGGTGGTCAGGGTTTCTGGATGACTGTATGACTGTCTCCCCAACCCCATCCCAGCTGAAGTCGAGGTCAAGGTCAGGAATATCTGCCCGCCAAGATGCATTCACTGGCAGAGTACAATAAGATTTTTCAAGGAAATAACGATACAGTTTAGATACAATTTTTCTGGATTCCCGGCCCTGATGCAAAAGTTTGATTAAAGAGTGTTCCTCCAGTGGACCTTGCCAGGGTACACCATATGTTTTCATGGCTGTTCTTAGCTGCAAGTAGAAATAAAAAGTGGAATGTTGCAAGTTGAACCGGAATGTGAGCTCTTCAAAAGAGTATAGGCCTCTGTCCCCAAAAATATCACCAAGGGAGTGAATCCCCTTGTCATACCACTGGCGACACTGACCAAACTTAATTGGAGATTTACCCATCAACAGACGATCATTATAAAAAGTAGGTGAATACGGGTTCCAATTAGATAGAATACCACAAATGTTTTCCGCTGCCCTCCAGACTGCTAATACATGAGACACAATGGGACAATAGCTGACTTGAGATTTCTTTAGGGGGAACATTGGAAAATAAGATTTCATTTAGTTTCAATGGACGAACCATATTCTCCTCCAGTGTTCGCCATGATGTCTCGATACCCTCGTCAAACCAGCTGATCAGAGGTCGCAGAGTGAAGGCCCAGTGATATAATTTGGGGTTAGGCAATGAGAGACCCCCGTCAGCTCTATCTCTTTGTGCTGTGGATTATCTGAGACGAGGACGCTTTCTATTCCAGACAAATTTAGAAATGATCTGCTGGGCTTTGACCCAAAAACGTGGGGGTGGTGACAAAGGCAGCATTGCACTCACAAAGTTAATCCGGGGAAGCACATTCATTTTAATAATAGATACACGAGATCTAAGATAATATGGCAGCGCGGACCATTTATCAAGGTCACGGGTTATGTTGGACAGAGTTTCTTCATAATTGGACTTGACAATGGTCTGTACTGATGAGCTAATCTTAATTCCCAAATACTTAAAGTCGTTGACTACTGGTATATTTGTAGGTAAAGCTATGTTTCTCATTTGGTCATTCAGAGGTAAGAAGGCTGACTTTGTCCAATTTATTCTGTACCCTGATATCTCACTAAAACATTGGAAAATAGATAAAACATCAGGCAGAGTCTGCTGTGCGTTCCCTAGATATATGAGGATGTCATCCGCATACAAAGATATGTAATGTGTGGTCCCGAACACAGTGATAGGAGTGATAGCTTTAGACATCCGGATTGACTGAGCGAGAGGCTCCAGAGAGAGTGCAAAATTAAATATTTAATCAATAAAGTTAAAGATTTTATGTAAAAAATTTGTTTTAAAGGAAACATATTATGCCCATTTTACCGCAGTTGATATGGTTCATTCGGGTCTTAAAGAAAAGTCTGAAACATATTTTGATCAAAATATCTAAAGCAGCCCTCCTCAGATTGACCTGTTTTTCCAGAGTTTTTGGGACGGTATGCTAGATACCCAAATTAACGTGTAGAAAGAAGCACTACAAAAGTGGAATTTTATAATATGTCCCCTTTAATGTTATTTAAACCATGAGCGGATGATGATGCTTTACTGAAAATCCTTTTTTTTTATAATATGTTTTATTACAAACTAACAATCTAACTTTTTTACTAACTAACATTTTTTATGTATACAGTATGAAACCAGCCTAAAATTTGCAAGCATCAAGTTACATATTCTCACTTGGACATATATACAAAGTACAGTATATAAGCACAAATGAGTCTGCAAGCTAGTTTCTTTCAGCACTGGAATGTGTCCATCTTATTCCTGTGAGAGTGCCTAGATAAAGGGCCTGAAGTCTTTGGAAGAGACAGAGGAGAAATCGCCCAAATTCAAAACATATAGGATTTATTTTTTTTAAAACATGAGAAAAAATACTGTGCAAAAACAGGTCTTCACAGCTGAGGCAGCTTGTCCAGGGGCGTGTCGAATATGAAGCCTGGAGGGAAAAGTTCCGCAGCTTGCGGGTAGATGAGTCGGTACGACTGTCTGATTGTGACGTCTGCGACCCCGGCGATATCTCCGATTTCTGTGGAAGGTTCAAAGACAAAGCTGAAATGTTTGAACAGCAGTAAATCTACTGACTTCTAATGCATTTCCAACGATAAGTAAGTGGAGAAACATCATTCAGAGCCAGGGTCTGGATCTTCTTATAACCTCATAGTTACCAATGCCCACAACTTTCCATCTGTTTACAAATACATAGATTTACTATAACATGTACTTTACAGTTTTTCCTGAACCTGTTCACCCTTTATTTGGACCCTTCCCACTTTCAAACTGGGAGCAACCTTTTATTTTATCTATGAATTGTACAGATCTGTCTGTTTCACCTCTGGTCTAAACGCAGATCAACAATCACCTTTCTGGTTCTTCTTCTCTGCGGAGGCCTGGGAGGCCATGTAAATAGCTGCCGCGGCCACAGAGACGGGGCTCCTGCCGGGAACCAGGTCCAGCTCCACGGCCTTCCTGGCAATATAGGTGGCTGCCATCTGCACACGCTTAGACAGCCCGAGGTTTGAGCAGAAGCGGGACATGAAGTCTCCCGTGGTGATTAGGTCCACGCTGGTCTCCAGCGCCTTCAGGATCAGCTTGAAGCATCTACCGATCTCCTTCTTGGAGATTCTAGAGACGGCACAGATCTCTGGAGAGAAAACGAGGAGATCAGGGGAAGACATTAATTTGGACTGAGAAAGAAAACTGATTGTCATAATAATATTCGCGTTTTTCGAGGGGCTTTGTCCTTCTGATACTTCCAAGGCAAGGTGAGAGAAAAGAAGAACATACATCCTTTACTTTTATTTAATTGATTTTTTCAAACCATACGGTCATAGTCATATTTAGTCAAAGGAGTAAATTCCTTCCTTATTTCTTTATTAACAACATTTTCTCTTAACTAAGGTGAAATAAGTATTTATAATTTTAAATTAACATAAGTAAATGCAAAATCAAGATGATGGTTTCCCGCCATTAAATATGAATTTAAAGACAGATGCTAATTCTCAAGCATCTTCAAGAATTGTGGAGACGTGTTTGCATAAATGAAGAAGAGGCAGAATTTCTTTCTAGTGTTGAGAAATGGCATTCTTCAAGAGCAGCTGTGACTTTAACAATGTAACCGAACGATCAATCAAAACGATGATTCTGACCTTTAAAAGTTCTCGGTACACCTTCTTGTCTGCAGGCGACATAGAGACAAGCCGAAGCAATGGCATCGTTGGCTCGTCCCCTCAGAGTCCTCTGATCATACACCTGCTTGAATAAGTTGTTGGTTCTGTCCTGCAGAGCAAGAAGATTATTAACAGGAAACTCATTACTAGCTATTATTAGCAAAAGCCACAACAACAATCTTCTTGTATTCAATTGTGTTTTCTTATGAAACCCAAAATAAGAACTTCAATTAACACAATATTACAATTTGCGTCTCTACAAATATCCACTTGTCTTTTTTATTTCAATTTAAAATCACAATATCCTTCACATCATTAATGTATATTTCCTTTACATTATATATGTAAAGCAGGACATTTACATCACAGAACACACACACATATGATGAGAATGAACCCTTCATGAGACACAGACCCCAGATTAAACAGTTTTTGTCACTTCCAGCAGAGACTTCAGTCTCCAGGGTTTGTCTATACACTTATACATTCCTACTAAGAATTACATAATAACCACAAGTTTCTGTTTTGTTTCTCTCGTTCACCATGTTTCTTCCAGGTGGCTTTCGTTTCTCTCACTAGCTGCTTTCTAAGACATACACTTAAGTCGGGGGATTCCCCAGGGGATTCCCCGCTGGAAAACGAAAGCCAAAAGATCCCGGTAAGACACTCAGAAGAAACAGACTTAAATATCAAGAGAGTTGTGATGTGAATGTATAAACTCCAAAGTCGATTCTCCTTATTTTCTCCACAGGTCATGTCTGAAAACGTCTTCTCTATGATTCAGCTGACCTTGAACATGCCTGTCGCTAACAGAGACACATCTGTGTTGTGGTATCGTCTGAACCAAACCAGGCAGAGAGAACAGTGACAGGAACTTACTATGATGTTTCTTGGAAGGTTGATGCGATCTGCCATGGTGCTGATCTCTTTAAAGGTGTTGAGCATGGCCCGGTTGGAGCTGCTCATGGTTTGCCGGTTCCTGTACTTTGATTTTCCAAACTCATCAAAACTAGCTGCACCAGTTCCCTGTGGTGGAAACAAAGAAAGTTTGTTCTTAAAAAATATTGCAACTGTATTTCAAAAGAAGCCCTCATAACTCTGAAGTTGTGTTTTACTGGTTGTTCAATAATCGCCTTTTACTGGCTTTACCTGCATAAACACGCTAAGTATAGAAAAGTTATTACATGCATATAATGCAAGTTGAACAGGAAAAAAATTTATTGAATAATCCAGAAAAACAAGGGATCTGACACATATAAAATACCTTTAATTTTTACATTCTTTTGTATTTCTATACATGGCTTTGGAATTTGAGTCAGTTAAGAAAACTACGCCACAACCTCTAATCTTAACAAAAAATAATTAAGAGTAATTCAAATCACTGAAGGTTTTCTCACATCTTCCCAATGATTAAACTTGCAAACACAGAGGTCATGGAGCGACTGTAACTGTAACTCTCACCTTGCTGATCATGGTGGTGAGGTCTCCTCCACTGAGCAGTGGGTTCTCGGCGTCTCCCACTCTGGAGGGGTCTTTAAGGTCTTTGTCATTAGAAAACGTCCGCCACTCTGAGCCCACATCAATTACACGGTCCGCTGAGGAGGAACCATTTGGTCAGATGAAATAAAAGAATAAGTCCATAAGTTCATAAGTTCATAAGTTCATAAGATCATAAGATCATAAGATCATAAGATTATAAGAATAAGAAAGTTGAACTTTAAGGAGGCCCAAGTTAAATGTTTTACACATGAATTCTAAGCAGCTTTGATTTGCTGAATGATTATAATGAAAGTGTTTACTTCACTCTGGATTAACACGTTTTCCCTTTGCAAACACTATCCAGAGTTTTTAATACATCAGTACTTAACTTTGGGTTAAACACAAAACGTCAGTCTCGTTTGTCCCCTTTCAGTCTTTTGTATTGATCAGGCTAAGTTGTTGATCAGATAGTGATAACTTTGTTTTCCTTGATGAAAACAAGGGATGAGGTTTCAATTTCAAAGATGGAACAAGGTCACTGATGAAAAGAACAGATTGTGTTCAAGTTCCACAAATCACCGGCACAGACAGTCTGTGCAAATAAAAAACACATTCACTCTGTTCTTTAGTTTGGCTCAATTACATCCCTGTGGAATTATTAAGCAGAAGATTGTGCAATACTCAGCACAATTCCCTTCTGTGAATAGGTGAGCCGTTGTTCGAGGTCTCAAGTTCATGCCTTGATGCTAAATGGTATTTTAATTACTTCAAATTCATAACACTTGTTGGATCTCAGTGTTTTTCTGGTCTTAAATGTAGAAAAGTGTTTCTTCATATTATGTGTTAAAATATTCTCGCCTTTGGTTTAAGTGACAAATTGCAGCATCAGGTCACTTATCTTGCTAAAAACGATTTTACTCTAAAGGTGACAGAAGATTAAACAAAATGTCAATAACGATGTGTATTGATTATCCAAAATAGGAGAGAAGACACCACTGTTGACCTCCTCCTTCCTGTCCGTTTTGACGGAGTGCTCTCTGATTCAAACGTGTGTGAGGTAAACACTGACCTACTACGAGGCCGCATTCAGGACATATCATGTCCCCTGCTCTGTAGTCCTCCACCAGGATGGCATCAGGGTGGTTAGGACACTGAACTCTTGTAAGGGCCAGAGAATCTCCGCTGGAGGAGGAACACAAACAAAAATCTCTCAATGTACGAGAAATACAAGAAATGGTGGAAAATGAAAGGTTGGGGTCTATAAAGAGAAAAACTAAATTAAAACAACCATGGTTCTTTTGATTTACCATTAGAGGGTACATTTATACATTAGTGTCAAAATGTCCAGATGTGTTTAACTTTCCTTTCCCCTTTTTCTTACTGATGACAAATGTGTGGATATACCACACCAACCACCCTTTACAAAAAAAACCTGCTTTATAACATAATCAAACATATAAACATTATTTACAACTGTCTAAATCGACTCCTGGTACATACCGATTTTTACATATATTTCAATAGCTTCTATTTCGTGCTTTATCCTTCACTTTATTGCGAAAATTTGTGTGTGTTACCTAATTAAGCATTCATAGGCTTGATCCATATGTCATGAATCGAGATTTACCACCCTGTTTGAGTAAAACAAGTCAGCACATAATGGAGATGCACACTTATACATCTACCTGAAGATCAAGGAGAACAAGGAAAGGATGTCATTTTTTTCTCTTAAGTATTGTGTCCTCATATTGCTTAGTAATTCTGTTTTTTGAACTGCATTTAAATATAAAGTGATATTACTGCTGCATACATGTAGGCTATATTACAGATTCTGCTGTTAAAAAACTTTGAGAACATCATTATTACTTTGTACTGCATTACCATCTGTAGATTTCAGGTATTTCCATATGTATATTGATGTAGCCTATTGTGCATATCTTTATCTGATTCGATATCTGGTCTTTTTCTGCAGATATGCAAATCAGATAGTTGTTTGAATATATTGTTAGTTTCCATTTATCTGCAAAATTTGTAGAAAAGGTCTTTCCTTCACTTGTCTTTAGTCCAGCAGCTTAGGGTTTCGCGGTAGAGACAATTTCAAGGTGTGTTAGCTCATGGTGTTTTATATTACAAATACTAAGTCAGTTTTACTTTCCGATCCACAGAACCGTCTCAGGGGAAACGATGTACATGAATCTGGTACACACGAATGTGGTAGGACAGTGATGTCAATGGAACATGATGCTTAATGATTGAAACTGGAAAACTGCTTTCTTTTCAATGAGTCACATAAAAAGACAGAAATTTGCTATGAATTTACTCCTCTGTCTGAAACGATGTTGGTGAGAAGCTGTTATTATTGTATCATTAGCCAATTAATGTTGTTGCCTTGTTAACTTCAAAGATCTTTTAATATTGAAGTAACTTTAACTCGGTCCTTACTACAATACCTTTGCTATCTTTGACACATGTAAAACCTGCTGTTGATGCGTTACTGCAGCTCTGTCGCCCTTTTTAAGGTTCCATTATTAACATTTACCATCACTGACACCATATGTCATAGCAATAGACAATGTTTATTGTGAACAGCTTCGTTTGTCATTTGTCTATATGCACTGATGCTTTTACACCATAAAAGTTAATAACTCATAAGAAATAGTTTGAAGTTGAAGGAGTAACACTAAGTCTATTTTAAATGTTCTTATGGATGTTAGTGTGTTATGATAGTAAATAAAAGTGTAAATGGTTTATATGCAATTGGAAAGCAACATTTTGTGAGTGTCTCTTTGCTGTCTTGAAAGACAAAAACACTGAATACATTCATTCAGCCTGGAGATCATACATATAAATGGAGAGTGGGCCTTGTCCTACCGTTACTAAAAACGTTGTTCCTTTGTACAGTTATAATAAATTGCTACATGAGCAGTGGCATCTCTGTGCATAATTTCTATCATGGAGATATTCACCATCCTATGTAGAATTTAAGGCAAGGACAAACATCTACAATATTCCTTTTGTTTATCACAGTTTAATCAGGCACAGTATCAGTCACATTGTAACTGATGTCTTTGAGTTCTTACCAATCCATAGACCTCAACATAATGGATCTAATAGATGTGGAGCTTTTCTTGATTCAAACTACCACAAACACTTGTGGCAACTGCTTCCAAACAATGTGGTAACAGAAGCAGCTGCCTTTAAACAATGTGTCATCAAAGGCAGAAGCAGCTGCCTTTAAACAATGTATCATCAAAGGCAGAAGCAGATGCCTTTAAACAATGTATCATCAAAGGCAGAAGCATTAAAAAAGTGTGGAATCGAAGGCAGCTGCGTCCAAACAATGTGTCATCAAAGGGATCTGCATTAAAATAGTAATTATTAATGAAAACCCTGGTACAAGTACATCAAAGTAAAAATGTGGAATATGGCCAAAATGGCCACTAAATGCAAAATAGCAGGCTTCCTGTTGTGTTTTTCCAATTTTACAGACTTTTTTGTTTGTCTGGTCATGATACACCTGTATATCGAATTTTTTGAAGAACGGTCAATGTGAACACGTTCCAGGGGTCTCAGGAGTCTCGGGGGGCACCGTTGAGCCATTTTGCGACACCCATTGAAAATTCCTTCAGAATACGTAAATTTTCACCACTTTCTAACTTTCTGCAAATTTTGGTAAGAAGTTGAGCATGGTAAAGCCCTCAAAAAGCCAATTCATTTGCCTGAATAATAATAATCCTTACAATTTCAATAGGGTCTCACCTGACACCTTTGATGTCAGTGCTCGGGCCCTAATAATTTAAATATAAGTGGCAGTTTCCTCTATTGCCTCCAATGTCAGGATTCAAGCTTTCCCTTACTGGATTTTCGGCAGCATCTCACCAGCAAGCTAAGCGGTCCGTAGAGGAAACTTTCTCCTTTTCTCACTGCAGTCAACCTTTGCTGATGTTGTGCTTGTGCTTGTGTGTTATGTTGGAAAATCTGAAATGTACAGTGATGTAAATTGCTTCTTCAAAGATCCGGCTTTAAACAAACTCCGAACCAGCCTGTGCACTAGCCCGGCACTGGCACAACATGTATGCAGGCTTGTGTCTCCCTTACCTGTACGGATTCGGCTTGGGAAGTCAGAGTGAAGTTATTGAATAAGTTGGATGTGTGGCGTGATTTTGGCGAGAATACATAGTATTAGAGGGAAATTATTGAATTTACAATTCCTGAAAAATATGCAATGAATGTCAAATAATTATGTACAGCACTCACCTCTGTCATAGCCTTCAGTTTTTTTAATTGAACCCCATAAAAAGTGTGAAAGCCTTGAAATTACAGCACCCTTGTAATAACAGTAACCATCTATAATACATTTTAAAGCACTTTCTAAATAAAAAGAGAGTTCATATTTGAATCATTGTATAAATTAATATTAACTGAATACCAGCCATGTGCAATAATATAGGAAATTGTGGATGTGATACATTAGAATACATCCAGATGCACCGTTGTTTCCTTTGTTATCTGCTCATGATAAACCTTATGGATACTAAAGGTCTCAGTTCACAGACTTTATATAACCCGTTGTGAACATTCTCTCCCCCATGTAGTGTGTTTTATTTTGTCTTTATACATTCAGTAATCATCAAGATATTATCTGAGTATTTGTTTACCTTATTTGATAAATGTGTCATCTTCTCTAGATATAAACTCATGGATCCACTTTCTCAGACTGTCCAGTGACGCCACCTGCTGGTCGATCAGGCTGTAGGCTTACGTGTACATGCATGTGGTTTTGTAAAATCTTGTGCAGATGTTGACTTGATAACATTTCCCGATGGCACTATATGTTTATAGTGAATACAGTATATTACAGGGGGAATGTGTACAAGAAAGAAAGCGAATTCTATAAACAAAACAAAAAGGAGAAAAAGTCACAGTTTCACTTTTGAGATTTATCATCCCTCCTTCAAGAAGATACAGTACAGATTTGAGAGAATATGTATTTTGACCTGGCTGTTTTCTCTAAATGATGAGCCAGGATGAATGGCTCTGAAGAAGGAAATAGGGGTGTCAAATATTAAGAGCCACTAATCACACAGATGGAGAGTACCTAATAACTCCACATGTCATACAAGCAGTTTGACTGATGTATGCTTTTTATTTGAATGACCTCTCTACAAAGTCTGAAATTGTCGTCGTGAGCTAAAACAACTATTTGGTCTGAAACAGTACGGCTCCTTCCGATGACATCATTTTGACGAAGTGAAAACACAAATACCATAGAGACCTCCCGCACTGTAAGTGTTCCTCTAAGCTAACGATACATTTTCGTTCCTATGCATAGGCCTCAGACTATGATGAAAGATGAGCTGTGAGATCCCTGAACATGGATCACAAGTAACTGCTAGGCATGTCAACTTCTGACTCACACCAATACAAATTAAACACACACTCAAACAGAGTGCAGCAGATATAAAATACATGGAAAACAAAAAGTAACCAAAGTAAAAAGTCATATGAATGGACATGAACTTGCTATAGTGAACTTGCAGTTGGTTAAAAAGAAAACCAAAAAGGTGAGTGAATGTTGGCAGTTGGGAAGATTCAGTCCTCTTTGTCTAGGATGGCTTTCACATCAGCGAACACCTGCAAGAGAAAAACAGGGGGAGGGTCACAAACAGTAAATGATATTTCAGCTTCAATTGTTCGAGTTCACAAAACACATCTGGAGTCTGAGCAAATTAATTAGTTGACTTCTGAGTCAAGCAGATCGTTAATGGTAAACCAAGATGTTTTTCTGAAAAATGTAATAGATGTTTACTTCTCTGATTGTTTTTTTTCCTCACTACAAAAGGTTCTTAAAACAAATCTACTAATTTGTTGCTTTTTAACTCTTGGATACACAATGATTCTTACTTCACTTTTATGTCCTTTCTCAGTGTGTGTTACCATCACACTGGTGTAAGTTATGCACAGGACCATGACTGGGTTCCAGTTGTAATGTCACGAAATGTGCACAACTTCAATTCACATACAAACTGAGCACAGAATAACAGACTTCTCATATAATGAGGTTGAAAAGTCTAAGACAACTTTCCACCACTTCCAGGATGTAATCCTTGTGCCTCAAGTGACGTGTACTGTATGTTGATTATTATCTACCAGTTCATGAAGTCAGAAAACACTAATTTTGAGGTGAAATTTGCCGTTAGCTGGTGTCTTTTTTTCCAGTGAGAATCTACTTTATTTCCGGAGAGAGGTTTTTCAGTTGGAGTAAGAGCCTCTAGTGGCCACATGATGAACTATCTTTTCACTTAGGCTGCATCATGCACCGAGAGCAGATTTCTCTTCCCTCTGCCTGGTGGATTTTCCTCAGTGCTGCAGTGATGCTGCTTAGCCTGAATTAAGAGTGAGTCCTCTGTCTCCTCCTCTAATTTGACTTCCTGAACTTTGTGTCCAAAATCTTTTGGAATGTTGGACTGATGATGATGAAAACCTGGTAGATTCTGAAATCTAAAAAAAACTAAAATCCTTCATGTAATGTCTCATTGATGAAGTTAAAATAGGACTTCCTTTAGCTACATACGTATTTGGGAAAACCTATCAGATTTCTCAGGAATGTTCAAGTTTAAGGAGAGGCATGTTTATGTTTTGTTGCCCTGAATGACAGATTTGGAAGTAATATGCTCATTTGCTTATTTCCCTCCTATCATCCACATGCCTTTCAGGGATCCATTGTTGCTGTTCATAGATGCTACAGCCACATTATTTACGCACCTCATCCACGGAACGAGAGGCGTCTACTTTGTGCACCTTGCCTTGCTTCTCATACAGTTCAATGATTGGTCGTGTGGACTGTAGGTAGGTTTGGATTCTGCATCAAAGAAAAATGTTCCTGGTTATTGGGGTCAGATGACACAGGGGACTTTGAGGAGACACAAAATAGGTCATAAACACAAGTGCAGGTAGCGACAGTCGGAGACAAGTGGGTCTGAGAAATCCACACTGATCAGATATGATTGTTTTACTTGACACAGACAAAAACAAACGAGTACATGAGACTGATTCTTGAAAGTGGAAGGAAATTATTCGTAAAAACCAGTGTATTTATACTCATGTAGGTATTTGTAGCTTAAATCTTGGATTCAACAGTGATCAGGTCTTCAGTCATGTGTTTTGCTTGTGTCTCAGGACTGCACCTTTTCTCCAGACTTTCTCTGTTGTCATCTGTGCGTCCACTGTTCTTCCCTCTTTCTAGACATCTGTCGATGCAGACCTGTGCACAAACCAGATCATGTCTTCAGTGTAAATTGTCTCCTTGGGATATTAGCGCAGCACTTTGTATGCAACTGAAAACAGATGTGGGGGTTTTAGCTTTCCTCGACCTACCTCGTTACCGCAGTCAAAGAAAAGCACAAATTTGACGTCTGCTTTGCCATCCATGACAGTGTTCCACCCCTGGAGGTTGTCCTCATTGCGGGGGAAACCATCGATGAGGAATCTGAACTTTTCCGCATCATTCTGCATGGTCTCTTCCATCGCCTTAACAAACAGGGACAAAACGAAATTTAGCCCTAATGTCAATTCAACCTAGTCTGCTGGACATGTCTGTTGGACATGTCTGCGCTAGAAACGGACAGTATTACGGTGCTGACAAATTAAAATAAAACTATGGCTACTATGCAGGCCTGAGCCCTTTTGCCAAGCCTATTTCAAAATAGTCTAGAATACATACATTTTCACCACTTTTGAATGTTCTGCAAACTTTGGTGACTTTGAGTGTGTTAAAGCCCTCAAAAAAGGCAATTAATTTGCCTGAAAAAAAATAATAATCATGGTCGGTGCTCAAGCCCTAATTAAAAGCTTTTTTTAAACAAAGTGGAGTTGCATTTGGTTCTGAGTAAATAGTTGGGCCCCAGTGCTCTGGTCTGGATTTATCTCGAATTAAACAAACACAAACTGGATCTGCAGCCAGTATCTGATACATACCTTCCTGAGCAAATTGATGGTGATCTCCACAGGGACGATTTTACCTTCCTTGATGTAGTTGGCAATGAGCTGTCCAAACTCTGACCCCTCTCTGGCTCGCTCTGCTCTCAGCAGGTCCCCAGCTGACAAATGAGTGTAGCTGTAGTTCTAAGAGACAATTTTCACACATTAACTCATGTGAAAAAAAAGCACCTGGACATTATTCATCAAGTGAAAGTAACAGTCATGCTTTTTTATTCATGTTTGCACAATGTCCATTTGTACTAAGACTGAAACTCCACAGTGAAGAGGACAGCTTTTTACACACAGGCTAAATCCTCCCCATTTACAAATCAAGAAAAGTCACTCCTTGTGTGCAGAATGAAAAGAGCCTCTATGCATTGCTGCCATTCAGGCCTAACCACTGTATAGCAAGCACAGCAGCCAACACCCTTGGACGTCTACGGGCACTGGTAGTCTCTCTTATAGGAGCCATGACTCACACATACACACACATACTTTCAGACAAATATCAGAGCAGGATTCTTACGTGCAACCTTTTAAGATGGCTTGATACAAACATGCTGCTTCTCTAGTGTGGTGTGTGATAAAGTGGGGGAAAATGTATGAATGTGAGCAAATTACATCATATTTATACAGTCATACACTCTACATGGGCACTTTTTAAACTCTAATCTTGACTTATGTCTCATCATCACACTCGCTGAAGCTGTGGGTAGAAACTACAACACACACCTCAAGTGTTGATCTGAGGTGTATCCTGCTGACGTGTGTTTGGGCTTTTCCATATACACGCCCATAATGAGGTGAAGGTTCCTCGGCCAATAAACCCTGACCACTGACCATTTCATAATCTCCACAGCGAAGATAAGTCACTGATAAGGTTACAACGGGAGGCAAATGTCAACAAATCCTCATCCTGTTGGCTGTGGGTGTAGCTAGTAGGCACATTCAAGCTATTTACACAGTCACACTGAGCTAACTGGTTTTATTTGTTATTATTTCATGAATTCAGCTGATAAACATGAACTCAGAGAGAGTCTGGATACGATGAATATTTCAAATTGCTCTTACTAGCTTACAGCGGCTTGTAAAGCAGCACACAGAGTCCAGCCTGTGCGGCTAACTAGCTAGCAGGGGAACACTTGTTCATTTTAGAGGACAACCGGAAGTGGGTGAAATTTAGACATTGCCTCGTAAAAGAGCCGCAAAAAACATCAATAACTACCTAAATATGAACCACACACTACTGCCATCGTGCCCCAGTCGTCCCTAACAACGACAACCCACGGTTCACATTGTCCTTTTATCGCCATCTCTCGTACCTCCACGATGTTGGAGCACTGGGTCCCTTTGCCGGCGCCAGGCCCGCCCAGCACGAACACAACCTTCGGCTTCATCACCAGCGACACCGGGGCCAACGAGCTCGGCAGCCTCTGAGACACAGCAGCGAACAGACGGCCGATCATACACCAGCGACCACCGGCAGCAGCGGAGGACTCGAACCGGCGGTAAGGGGCTGAGTGAGTGGGGAGGTGGAGGAGGAGGGACGTGCAGGGACAATCAGGCTGAGCGGACCGGTGAGTGCGTGTCGGGAGGAGGAGGCAGCGGAGCGTCGTGACACCACTTCCGGTGTTGACCCCGGCGACCAATGGGGATCTGACAGAGGCGTGACGCGTCATAACCACGCCCACACAGGCGTGTTGTGTTATTTTTTTTACGCAGCGGCCGGGTGACGCCCCTCCCCTCCCTCTAGCATCAGCACCTCCACTCCCCCACAGGGCGACCCGCCAGGAGCCGGAGGAGGAGGATGCTCTCCGGACCGTGATGCTCTGAACATCCTCCAGGGGGACGACGCAGCGACGCACGGCCGGCGGGTGCACGCTGAGGATCTCGCCGCACGTTCGATGCCGCCTCGCCGACTCCATTCATCCCGCACCATTCATGCTTCCCGGAGAATGGGAGCACACACCGGGCGGACCACATCACCACCAGCAGCAGCAGCAGCAGCCCTTTGTATCGCTCCGCGGTGTCCGCTGTGAGGACCGGCCTCTCTCCTCCTGTGGGTCAAAGTGATGGAGAGCCCGCGGTCCGTGTGTTGAGGTAGCGCCGCGCGGATGTCTGGCTGAGGACCACGCGAAGGAGGAGGAGGAGGAGAAGCCGAGCAAACAAAAGGGCAACCAGCCCCCCCCACCCCATCCTCCCCATCTTCCCCTACCCCCCCCCCCCCCCTGCCTCTGACGCACCTGGCTGCCCTGTCGCCACCTGACATGACAGCGCGGAGCCGGGAGCTGAGCAGCAGGACCGACGTGGGGCACCGACGTGCAGCCGGACGAGTGGACTGGACACGGAGCCGTGGAGCCTCCGGACGCCCCGCGGAGCAGCAGCAGCAGGAGCAGGAGGTGCAGCAGCAGCAGCAGGAGCAGGAGTTGCAGCAGAAGGAGCAGGAGGTGCAGCAGCAGCAGCAGCAGGAGGTGCAGCAGCAGCAGGAGCAGCAGCAGCCCCGGGGAGGCCGGATTGCAGTTTCTGGGGACGAGCGCCAAGGGCAGTGCGGCAGTCAGCAGGCAGACCGGGGGGAGGAGGCTGCGGAGATCTGTGATACTCCCCCCCCCCCCCCCAGACCCCCACTGCGCTCCCACTTCCATACCATCACATCCTGACAATATGATGCTGGGCGCCTCTTATGTTTGATCAATGGTGACTGTGATACCCCTCCCCATCATTGTCTCTCCCTCCCCTACCCCACCACCTCTCCCAACTATCAGTGATGATGGGTATTTGAAATATTAGATCTGCTCTTCAGGCAAGGGTGGAATCCGGAGGGGACTGATGTGCATACTGGCCAGGTACCATTTGCTCCCCTCTCTGGTTTTGCTCCTCCTGCTTGTCGCCTGCACCATGGGCTGTATTCAGAGCATTGCGTGCAAGCCCCGCATCAGGCGGGAGAACATTGTGGTGTATGAGGTGTCAGCCTCCATAGACCAGTGTCCCACCATCATTGAGGAGAACTCCCCCATTGTGCTCCGGTACAAGACGCCTTACTTCCGGGCCTCAGCAGGAGTTGTGATGCCACCAGTGCCCCGCAATGAGACCTGGGTGGTGGGCTGGATCCAAGCCTGCACCCAGATGGAGTTCTACAACACCTATGGCGATATTGGGATGTAAGTGTTAAAGAAAAGGCTGACACACTTTAACTTCTCATATGTTCATGAACTAAGTCAAAGCTGAGCAGAGAACATGAAAAGAACATTCAGTGTTGTGTACCAGTAAGTCGACTCTTTCTTTTTGTAAGTGAACTCATCCTCTCCCTTTTCTCTCTTTTTGCATGTGTCTGAAGTGTGTTTGGATGAGCTCAGCTCTGTTTGTGAGGGTTTGGGTAACATCTTGTCCACAGCTCTGCCCTAAAAAAGCATCTCACCCTCTGTTCCCCCTCCATCCACTGCCGCAGGTCCAGCTGGGAGTTACCTGAGCTGCGAGAGGGTCGAGTCAAGGCCATCAGCGACTCAGATGGCGTCAGCTACCCCTGGTACGGCAACACCACCGAGACGGTCACCCTCACCGGCCCCACGTCCAAACCGTCCCGTCTGACCGTGGGCATGAATGACAACTTCTACCCGAGCGTGACCTGGGCAGTCCCCATCAGCAACAGCAACACGCCCATGCTGACCCACATCACCAGGGACCAGAGCTTCATCACCTGGCTGGTAGCCATGAACTCCGTCACCAAGGTGGGACAGACAACACATCTCAGAGAAAAAGAAGGGGGAAAAAGTTGGTTTTCACATGCATCAAACCAGTATTCTGATCGTTTCAGAAATCACAGTGTCACAAATGCATTTTGTCCAGTTTAAATGAAGAACTCTGACTGTAGACTACATCTGAAACAGCTTTCACAGCACTCACAGACCGACTGTGATGTGATCAGCTCCTTCTGCACTTTTCCTCTCCGGTGTCACGTAATACGGCCTTGAATTTGTCCCTCAAAACTCAGTCAAGGATAAATTGTGTATCAAAAGGGCTTTTAGTGATTTTTGTACTGTCGACTGTTAGATTCTTTTCAGTGTTCTCAATAGTGTTCTCTTTGTTGATGCTTAATAAGTTAGGAGCAGGAAAAGAGCACGCCTGTCTCTTTGTGTGTTCAATACAGAAATCAGTGTTCAGAGGTGAGAAAACTGGCATTAAATCACCTATAATCAAATTATGTCAATGTGTCCACTAAAATTACCTGATGAAGGTAAAGTGATAAATCATTTAGTAGGAAGCACGTTAACTACACATATATGAGCTGTTAAGAACGTTCAATTGAAGCTTTAAATAGAACGGTAGTAGAGTTTAAGGCCCAACCACCCCCTTATGAAACCTGCTTTTAAATTCACTACAGCTACAGATATTTATTTGGATCTGCACCATTAACACACTCATATATAGTTCCTTAAAACTACTATCTGAGAAATCAAGATAAATGTTGAGAAACATTTTATCTCACAATGTTAAAGAAAGGAAAAAACAGGTACTGGATCTGCCCTCTGATCCGGATAGGCACCAAAATTTAATGGGTTCTCCCCTGAGCTATATCGCATCCTTCCACCAAGATTTGTGGTAATCTGTTTTAGAGTTTTTGCGTAAACTTGTCTACAAACAAACCAACCAACACACACACCGACAGGGTTGAAAACAACAAAACACTCTTACCCCTGCTGTGTTCTTAAACGAGACAGCATCATGCAAACACATATACGCAACACAGGCCATATCTGTCTCAGTCATCCAGGTCAAGGAGTTCTGCAAGTGTAAACATAAACACAGGAAACACGGACCATATTAACCCATTCATCTGACCATTTGATATCGCTCTTCTCCTCCAGGAGCGTATTGTGTTGCAGACGGTGCGGTGGCGGATGCGTGTGGACATAGCTGTAGAGCCAGACATGCCTCTGGGCTCCCGGGCCTCACTGATGGGTCGTTCCTTCCAGGAGCAGCCACACATCCTCAACTACCAGGAGCCCATCCCTCCCAACGCACTGGGGAGGCCCAACGCCAACGACGCCCAAGTCCTAATGTGGAGGCCACGGAGAGGGGCTCCACTTGTAGTAATACCTCCAAAATAACAGGGTCATGAAGCTGCACGGACAAAAAAAAGTCTAATTGTTCCCTTTTGCAGAAAAGTGAGGGTCGGGAAGCTTGATTAAGTCTGTCAAAGAGGAGAGAACTGATGGTTTCACTGCGCTCAAGACGCCAGCTGATCATAATACCTGAGAGATTCTGGTGGAACATTGAAGCAAGCTGGAGTGGATATTACTGTTTGGATCTGACACAGAATGGTGCCATGGGGAAAAGGAGGCAGTGAACTAGTATCATGGGCCTGGAGCTGGGCTGAGGCTTGTTTGGTCCCTGGAAAGTTTTGGACTGCTTTGAGAAGACTGTTTCTAGATGTACCGCGGAGGTATAAGTCCACAACCAGAACTGCATCCTGCATCCTTATGTAGATCTTATTGCATGAGAGATTGAGAGACAAAAAAAACTGTTGTTGAGAAGTTTAAGAATAGCATTTGTTTTCTACACCTTGATACGTGAAGACATTTTGATTGAAAAGTCAGCCAAAAAACCCTGCGGCTGGTTAAACCTTGTCAGCGCCAATCAAGGCCTTCAGAACTCTCCAGAGTAACAGGATGTATTCAGACCATTTAAGAGACAAAAGTATTATATTATTATATATGGATCTTTTTAGGTTAAGATTTCAGTCATACATCGATCAGATTGTATTAAGAACATCCACCCCAGGTGATCAAATGTGCTGTAGTTGTCACTGGAGTTTTGCTAACACACCAAACTTATGCACCGACATGTTCCAGCCTCTGTAGTGCAGCTGATGCTGTTGTATTCAGGTGGGTGACACAGCACCAGAGAGATGAGCTGGACCTGTTACCACTTTAAATAAATAATGTCAGCTATGCTCTAAATAAGTGTGGTGTAAATGACTTGGAATAGTGCCATACAGCAGATTTAAAGCAGGACGGTGCTGGCTGCCGCGGCCACATCGTATATATGTCACAGCTGGAACAGGGCCGAGCTGAACTCAGACCAAGGGCAGATTTGATGTGGTGATCGGGTCATGTTGCACTACAAAGTTACATCAATCTTCCTACAATCAGGGAATCTAAATGTACTCTTCAAGTTGATAGTTTCCCTGATGTGGAATTAAACATGACTGAATTTATTAATTTGGATAAGTGCCATTTTCTATCGCTTGCTACGAGGTCGTCTCACAATATCACCCCGCATCGCTGACGTCACTTCTTTTTCAGGTTTGTACAGATAAGCATTGACGTAATCTGTGACACTGTCTGTCCACTGGCTCAGTCCAAGTGTCCCCCTGCCACTCCGCACACAAATCACATGACCCGTCCTCCATCTGTGCCTCTCTCCAGGTTCGCGCCTCACCTTCCCATCTGCTCGCTCTGTTCCTCCTCTTCCTGAAATATGCAACCCTAGAAAGATGACAAAAAACTGTTTTCTTCTGTCTAAAATCTGTTATATCTGTCTGTTTCTGCCACGTTAAAATACACAGAGGTTAAAATAGGTGATATTAATTCAGTGGGTCCACATTTATCGCTGCGCCGCTGCTCATCCAGCCATCTGTTGCTATAGAGACTGCTTTGGTTTTTCTGAGAGCACTGCAACTGGAAAAAAACTGTTCAAAATATTCATGGGTGTGACTTGGTCTGTGTGTGTATGCATGTGATCGTGTGCACCCTCCCTTATGCACACACACACACACACACAAACAATTTCAATCCATCCATTAATTTCACTTTGATGTAAGAAGAAAGGCAGAGCTCGTTGTTTCAGCATAAAAGAGACCTTATAATTTATGCAGTTGTTCCTGCATAAAGACTTTTATTTTGCATTTAAATAACGAGTGCGTTTGATATAAATACACAGACTGTGAGCAGCAAGGTCAAAGCAGTCGTATCCCATCTCATCTCATCTCATCTAAAAAGGGACATTCAGCATCTTTGAACAGAGGTAACCCCTCCTCTTTGCAGCAGGCTTGCTCTTCACTCCACCACTAGATGGAAGCTCTGTCAAGGATTTGTCCCTTTTTCATGGCTGCATCATCAACACCCTTTCCCTTTTGTAAATACATGATCATTTTACTCACATTATACACACTAAAATATTTCCCCTCAGACATGTCCCAACATTCATGTGGCCAAGGTTTCCTCAGTTTGTTCCTGCTGGTCCCTTCACACTGCATGAGTAACTTGTTTTCTGACATCAGAGAAATACATCTACAAAGCAAATGTATTTGACATCATTGACTAAGAGGTGTGATGGGACCCATTTAGTCGCAACAGTCTCCAGTTGTAGGTGTTGGGAAGTAACAGGTTTGATCACCTCCATGTTTTTACTGCATCCTTCATTTCGGAATACTCTTGTATGTCCCATGTCATAGAGTTCCACTCCTTCTATGCTTGGTGGTGATTTTCTTTCAGGTGGGACAGTTCGGTCCGGTCTCTGCCTTGATGACGCTAACACTTTGCGAAGGTTTGCACTGGTAGCTGTACAGAATGGTGGCGGCCATAACCAGCGTGGTCCCAATGAAAAATAGTCTAAGAGGACAAAGAACAAAAAGAAGAGAGACAAATAAGACGCATTAATAATTAATTCAACAAACAAACAAACAGCTGTGCACTCAGTCTACAGCCATGAATGCTAGTGAGGTGGCACCAGAACCTAACCCTTCCTAAAAGTGAAGCCAAAGGGTCTCGATTGCCACCTGGTGGCCAGCTGCCTGAAGCCTGCCTCCTTGTCGTAATTGGATTGGACCTTGACCAAACAAAAAAGTCAAAGTGCACATAAAAGATGGTTTTGGTAATTCACGGTAGTTCTTATCACACTGGTGTTTGTTTCCCTTTAAGTTTGGTTTCACTCAGCTATGTCATGTGATCAAAACTGAGACTGACTTGTGATTGGTCGAGTGGATCTGCAGCACTATCCCCTCATCTCTACTGGGCTGATTTTGGCTCCAAATGCACAAGATGGCAACGTTTATTTCAAGGATATTTTGGCTTAATTTCTAGATAATGAGAGGAAGTGGAGATTTGTCGTCCATCTTTAAATACACTCTATGGCAGTGGTCGTCAACCCGTCCTTCGCGAGCTACCGGGCAATCTCCCAGTTTTCACTGTCGATCCCCCAACTCTCTGGACTCACTGGCTGTCGTCAGATCAGCTGTGTGTCAGTTGTCTGTGTGTCGGTTGTTTGTGTGTCGGTTGTCTGTTTTTCACACGTGCTGTGTCCGCTACTGGCGGTGGAGTTGCAGGTTTATGTCCTGCCTTTCCTTCAAGGACAAGTTGGTTTATCTACTAAAGTAAATGTCAGGACAATACAAACAAGTGGCTTCAGAAGGTGAAACGCTGGAGTGCTTTTACTTTGAAACAGGTTCGGAAAGTGTTGTAAATACATTTGTGTCATAGAGATAAACATTGAGGTTCGCAGCAGAATAAACAGAGAAAATGATCTTTCACCTGAGTTTTAAGGTTTATCTGATGAATTTAAATCGAAAACAAATGGTTGCAACACTTTCTGTATGCCTTTTCAAAATAAAAGCACTCCAGCATTTCTGTTGATGGAATCCATTCCTTTGTTGAAAACAAGTATTTTATAATGAAATATTTGCAGGAGCGGAAGATGCAGGGCCTCATACTGTGTAGTACTGGTATTTATTTGAGTACAAAGGACTTCTTTCATACTGGGCAATATTCATATTTGTGGCCATATTCAAATCGAAGCCTATATGTTAAAACTAGGGCTGGGCAACAATTAAAAGTTTTAATTGCGATAATTTATTTTATACGCAAAATCCAATAATGAATTAAAAAGTAGTGTATAGCGCAATTTTATTTTCAATGTTATGCCATATGAACGAAAGTGCCATAACATTTGTTGTGCAAACACTTTTAACATCAGCATTTAATACAGTAGCAGTTAAATAAAATATTCAGTGTAAATCTCAACTTAACAATGTTATCAAAGCAAATACAAAATTAAAGCTCAATGCCACTGCCAGGGCATTAATGTTATCCTGTTCGTTATGAAAAATCTATACTCCTCCCTGCGTCTAACGTAGTCTGCCGAAGCCTCGCTCCGCTCGCTGTTTCGTTGAGTGATTTGCTGATATCAACTGTGTGTGTTGCATTTAGGTGATATTTTAGACTGGAAGTACTCCGGTGATAAGAAAATTCACCTTGGCAGTGGCTACAAATTACTTTGGTTCTGTCGACTCCGCCGTCTGGAAGAACTTTAAAATTAAAATGGCCATGTAAAAGCTCCGTACCCTTATCCATGGTTATTTATCCGCCAATTATTTTCTTTTTTCCGGTTCCGCAGCAGTCAGCAACAGACTTTCACAAAATAAAAGCCTGACTTTCACAATAAAACCATAAATAATCAAACCTGAGTTAATGCGAGATAAAATAATTGTCTGAGTTAAATAAGTGATGAGTTAACTCGATTAAAACTAGTTAACTTGCCCAGCCCTAGTTAAAACATTCTGCTGCAGTAGCAGCTCCTCTGCAGAACATGCTGTGGAACTCAGAAGCTATATATTGTGCATTGTAAATATGAATAGATATTAATTTATATTTTGTGCATTGAATAGAGAATGTTGCACAAATGCCCTCCTTTGTGTAGATTTATTTCTTGTACATTCAGCCTTTAACAGAAATTGCCAAAAAATTATAAATATGCCCATCCTAAGTGGGTTTTTTGGAAGATATCAGGGTGGTTGATCTCGGCTTACGTTTTGAATTAAAACGTGATCTTGGGCTCGAAAAGGCCTATGGGTTACACTAAGGCAAAACTGTGCTTAGCTAATTGCCAATATTAGCATGCTTACATGCTCATAATGACAATGCTTGCATATATTTAATTGTGTTCAGCAGTTATAACGTTCTAACTAGCTCAAAGTACAGCTAAGATTCATGGGAATATCAGATGTATTTATAGTGAACTAGAATATTGGGCAATTGAAATTTTGACACGAAGATGGTGCTAGAGGATTCAGTCAGTTCCTTATTACAACATATCTTTAAGAAAAACAAAATGTATGGAAATTCTTAGTCAAATATTTCATTCAAAATGCCACATGTAAACCATGGTGCTGGGGGAAAAGTCAGAAGGATTTATCCTCTGGGCGCAATGAATGTCATTGGTAAATTTCTAAAGACATTTCAGTCAGGACCAAAGTGGTTGGTTGACAAATTAACCCACTGACAGACATATCTATCCTCAGATCCGATTGAGAAGTCTGACTGAAAACAGACAAAGAAATGGAACCTGAGCCTTGTGGGAGTGTATGAGAGCATGCTTGTGTTTACCCAGTGGGATTGAAGTCCGTCAACACGAAATATGAAATGAGAGCGGACAGGATGATGGACAGAGATGTGGCAAATCCTTTGAGGATGTTGTCTGCATATTTAATGACCACAGCTACGACCAGCCCGCCCAGAGCCTGCAGACAGAGGAGACATTTTTATGCCAAATTCAGGGAAACAAATGCAACATTCAAACCTGTAAGAGAAGTGTGTGTAAAATTTCAGCAGCAGCTTTACAAACATGAAAATGTAACACAAATGATAATCAGAGATTGAGTAGACTCATTGACTGAACCTGTAAGACGACTACGATGCAGGTTATAGAGTTGTAGCCCTGAAACATTCCTGACTGTATCACCTTCTGGCCGTCATATATCATCATTCCTACAGAGCCAAACAGAAAGCTGAACAAACCTGGAGGAGACAAGAAGCAGGATAAGTTACATTTTGGTTGCTGAAAAATCTATCTACCAACCTATACATCTAGCCATCTAGCCATCAATCCACTTACATACCTAAAAACTCATCCATCCATCCATCCATTCATCCATTCATCCATCTATGACATCTTAATTTAACTTATCAAACAGGACTAAACAAGAGATGACTGCTTTCACTATAAGATGATTGTATTTGATTTGTGAGCCACTCAATAGCAGCCATACAAAAGCCGGCTCTTCCATGTTTGTTTTTTAGTGTAAGAGGAAACCCAGTTACATTGACTGACCTCTCCGCCTCTTTCACTCTTAAAGAAATCTAATTGAGGTCATCTACGTAACATGGCTGCTCCTATCTCTGGCCGGTAGAGCAAGAACAGAGTTTTCCTGACCAGAAAACCTGTCAATCTATTATTTTAATAAATCATTCCTGTGATGACTGACATGGCTTTTCCATTCAGAATTGGATCCTATTAATTTATCAAGTTATCTGAGTGTTAAAGTACATGTCAGCTTCCTAACCGACCTCTGGAAAATATACTTTGAATAATGTGATGGTAAATCTATAATAGTTTTTCATGTCTCCAACGATTTCTATTATTGGTGATTAATGAAGGGCTGCCAAGTTTGTGTGTGTGTGTGTGTGTGTGTCATTATACAAAATAAGTCACATATTGTCAAATGTCTCAAGAGCTCAACCCTCAGTAATGTGAACAGCCTCTGTAGTTGTCTTAATCAAAAAATGTATACATTATGCAGCTCTATCATTATGAAATCTAAATGATCTACTTGGCTTCTGAAGGATGTTTATCGAAGAGGATAAAACGGACTCTTACAGATGCTGTGTTATACAAAAATGTAAGGGAAACAACGTTATCAAACTGTACGTTTCATTTTTTGTAATTCAACAAATGAGGAAATGCAATATGCTTTCAGCTACAGATCTACAGAAAAGAAAGCAGGTTGTGGAAAGTGAAGAGATGCAGAAAGGTAGCTGAGAAAAATAGAACAGGAGACACGAAGGGAAAAGACTCAGAGAAGCTGCTTGACAAATAATTGATGCTTCTGTCCACCGACATGATGTTCTTCAAATGCCCCATTCACACTCCCCAAAGAAATCAAAGTAAACGTCACTCACCCAGCTGTATGTTACGGAGCCACACACTCTGTTTGGTCTCCTTGAGGATTTTTTCAAAGTATACTCCAGCAAAGCCACTGGACACACAGGCCGCCAGCACAGCCATCAGGCCCACAAACTGGGATCCTGCCGTCGGGATCGTCTGCTCCGGGTCACTTCCAGAGTCTGTGGGCAACTGTGGTGGTTCAAACAAACATCTGACGAGTGAGTACAGGCACATTCACACTACAACACTAGAATAATCATACACCTGTGTGTTTGTTAGCTGCTCAGGGACTTCAGGGGTTTCAGTGTCTAATGGTACCTGCACTAGAGCAATGCCAGCCATGAGTAGGACCAGCGAGAGCCACTGGTGGAGGCCCAAACTCTTCCCCAGCATGGAGACAGAGAACAGTGCGGTGGTGAGGATCTTCAACTGGTACGTCACCTTGGGGAAGCACAAAAACCAATGGTAAGGTTACAAAATACAATTTATCAGGGAATACCATTTACATCAAATGGGATCTTAAGTTATCATATAAATATACAGATGACTTGATTCTAAAGGAGGGTTTCTTAATTTTCTGAAAAGCTTAAACATGATGCAGGGGTTTTCCATCCAAAGACATTGGTTTTATTTACTATCTATCCTAATTACTGTCAACACAGGGCGAGTCGGCAGTTGAGAATCATATATAATTTTATTATTTTCCTCCCTCCTATCCTATTCAGAAGTGGAAACTAATTTCATTACTAATATGTAAAGATAACCTCAGTATATCTAAAAAGCCGACTCCACTTTCCCACACCATCCAAATATGAAGCCACAATATTCCTGATATGAAGTGGGCAGTCTGTGCAGTAGCGATTGAGCAGATGGAGCCAGCGTAGTGAGTTTCCTCCAATACACACACTCAACCTATTGTGACTTAGGCTCAGCCGTCAATCATGTTTTTCCCTAATTTATAGCGTGTAATAACTAATTAAAACCAAAATTACTGGAACTTAAACTAACTCAGTATGATAAGAACGACCTAAATTGACTGGAACCATCAGTGTCACCAGTATTATCCAGTAGTAGTTTGTTAGCTCAACTGGTCAAAGCTGTTCACCAGCTCAAACTGAATTTTCAAGTTTGGACAATGTCTGCCAATCAAATTCAGAACAAGACAACAGCCAAAGTGTACTGGAATATCTCTCACACGCACCCGTACACACATCCACACACCCACACCCACACACACACACACACACACACACACACACACACACACGCACCCACGCCACACCCACACACATACACACACACACACACCTGGTAGGTGGCTCCGTCCAGGTTGGATAAGGCCACATAGAGCAGATTGTTCTGCAGTGTGTAGATTCCTGCAGGAATGGCCAACTTCATGGTCTCCATGGGCTTGTTCACAATCTCCTCCTTCAGCAGCTGGATCATAGACTGCACATTGAAACCTGGCAGAGACAGAGAGCGTGTTGTCTGTAGGAGGAGGAGGTTGTCTGAGGACCACCCATGGAATAATGAGAAACACACTCACTGCAATCCTTTAAGACCAACAGGGTGCAGGTGAGGACCTTGAGCACCTCGGCCAGCACCACAGCGGACGAGGCCAGGTAGCGGGGGCCATCTTCCTTCAGGGTGCGGGAGTGGCGCATGGTGAGCACCAGCGACGTGGTCTGCAACACCAGGACCCCCAGAGACACATACTTCAGACTCAAGGAGTGTGCCGAGGAAAGGACCATTTCGGGCGACTCTGTTGTTCACGTTGGCAGACGACGATGGATCCTATAGGAGAGACGGAGAGTGTCAGGTCAGAGTAAGGAGACACACCTGGATGGGCACTCAATGCCTCTCGATCAGGCACAGGAAAAGAAATGCTGCTCGCGTGTGATTGAGCAAGGACCCAACTTCTGCTTTCGCAGGTCTGTGTCGAGTAAAACACAGAAGGACAGTAATAAAGATTCAAAAACGAACAGGGAGGTGACAGTTCAGAGCGAGGGAGGGTAAGGACTCCTCTCTGTAATTAAAGGTTTGTAGGTCCAGCCTGAGGCAGTACACAGCATTCCTGTGACCAGCCTGCATCCTTGGAACAACACACACACACACACACACACGCACGCACGCACGCACGCACGCACGCCACACCCACACGCACGCACGCACGCACGCACGCACCCACGCCACACACACACACACACACACACACACACACACACACACACACACACACACACACACACACACACACACACACACACACACACACACACACACAAGTAATTTTAGTAATGGAGTGAAAACTGGGATACGGTTAAACCAGGTATTTTACAGATTTACTCAAGGTCTACCCAGAACTTGAGCTGTAGGTTTGATTAGCCTTTGTGCTCATATTCTAATTGCTTTCATTGAATACAATGGGTAAACTAATGTAAAATAGAATGAGCAAGTCACTAGGATCAATGACAACAAATCAAAAGCAAATTCTGCCAAAGAAACAAATACCTAAATTGCATGTTTAACCTAGAACACTCAGGTTCAGTTAGTAACACCCCAATATATTAAAGTACAACAATACATGCCAAATTGAAGTACTCTTCTTTCATTTTCCCCTATACAACGTCTCATAAAACCAAAAAAGGGTATAATGGGGGGACCCTATAAAAAGGCTCTAAAATTAGGGGGAATCGTTAATGAAAACTTCCCTGTGTTGTAAGCTGTTGTAAGTGTCTGTGTTACTTGCCTCAATAGTTGATCCAGTCCTACGTTCAAGCTAGTGTTCGTGTCCTCCTCGCATGTATAAGGCGTCAGTATACAAACACGCCCACCCAAATTAACATATGAATCACACCAGAGACCTGCTGAACACGTTGCTGTAAAACCAGTTATGCTGCGGCTGCACCCTAGTTCAAATTTCAAATAAAGTCTTTGCAGTACTTCTAGTCTTGATGAACACTCAAAGCCCTTAACAGTACATTTGAAAGTAAATTCACTTATTCATTGATACAGAGCATCTACTGTATGTGCAGCACTTTCTCTATGAGTAGGGTCCATTTGGGGTTTCAAATTTATATTTGATTTTCAGTCTTTATTTATAACCCCAAAGATAGTCAAATGTTTTGATTCTTGATATTTTTTTTTTACTGTATTTTGCTGCTAATACAAGTAAAATCAGCGCCTTTTGATGCTTGTATGTTATAACAAAAACACAGTTTGACAAAGATACGTTTTACAGATAAAAATAATACAATATACTCATAACCAAGTCAATTGACTTGAGTGTAGTGACGTTTACTTATAAAGAAATATTTGCTCATTGTTCTATTCATCTTTAGCTTCGGTAAAGGATTTAAACACTTCTTTGTCACTGCTGCGACAGAGTGCAAAGGATAGAATACAGCAATAACACACAAGTCTAACGTTTTTTAAATTATTGACCCACATATAAAAATTGCACAGTTATTCATTAACTACCCTGCATGAGTGGTTATGTTGAGAGAAACACTCTTCACCCTTCCCATTGCATTTCCTGACCTCATCCAGGAGCATCTAAATCTTAAACCTGTGTACAGAAGGCAGAATATTCAAAGAAGCAGAACATACTGAACGTCTGCTATAACCCTCTTCATGCTTCACTGTTTGCATTATAGGATTTTTAACTAGTCTCAGTTAACACCCCTGGCACTGTTTTAAGACCAGACCTTGATCTGTCATTTTCCAGTTTATAATTACCCTACAGCAACTCTTCTTATTGCCTTATTTTAGGGTAAAAAAAACAGTAAAAATCTGTTTTCACTTTTCGAGAGTTTCGAGATAAAGTCAGAGCAGTGTGATGATAAAAAATTGTTCAATGTACAATTCCTACTATGTTAAGTATCACACCTTGGTAAATAGACGATGTTAAACAAACCATGAAGGCCAAAGGTGTGGTGCGTTTAACACACTGGTTGCCTTATGCAGCTGCACAATCCCTCCCTGTGTATATGCGTGTGTGAGTGTATCCTTGTACACACCCAACACTCTTCCTCTCCCTCTCTCTCCTCACATTTGAGCCAGCCCGGCCCTTGTTTATGAAATCATCTGGTAAAACTTACGGCTGTAGAAGTTTTGAGAGTTTAAATTCTTAATAAACTGCAGCGTGCTGGAGGCTCAGTCATTCCAAACACAACCTGTGAAACCAAACATTGTTCAAACTGACAGAATGTTGAGTTCTGGTGGAGTAAAGACAATTTCCCGAGACACCAAATATGTGAGAGTTCATTTGGGAGATAATCATGTATAAATGATGCACATTACATTTCAGATATTTCCACACAATATAAAGCAGATACACACAATACTGTCAAGGTTGGGGAACCTTCCTATCCAGGGTCGTTTCCATTTCTAAAACATTCTTTGTGTCCCAAGTTAAATTACTGAACACATATATCACACTGACTTATTTAATGTGATGGCTGACACCACAACTCTTTGGCACCGTGTTTGATTTCAGAGAGTAGTCATGATGATGAAGGTGATGAAGCTGGTCCTCCAGGTTTGGGTCTTGAACAGAACTCTACTCTTCAGACTCTTGGAGGCTTAACAAGACACTGTATTAAAGGTATTAAAGGTGGGATACAAACATCAAAGGCTGTCTCCTCCGAGGGGGTAGGTCCTCAGGGCGTACGTACAGTTTTATGAAAAGGTCATTGTGCTGAGCTTTGAGCTCCTCATTGGTTTACAGCTCAATGATTTCACATTGTAAGTTGTCAGGTACAGGTGGTTTCCAATTAGGCCGAATGATGTTAAGTTTCTTTAGTTGCCTTTATAGTTCGTAGAAGCTCTCACCAAATTCTTGAGGGGAATTGGCAAACTCACCAGCATACTAAGATACCATTGTATTATCTATAGTTTGTTCATAGGGATTTTCCATTTGTGTTGTTCCTTCTAGTCCAGAGAGAAAAACTGTACATTTCTAGCAGTGTTCTTCAAAAATCCTGTTCCAATTCACTCGTGACAGTTCTTCAAGACAAGTTCACACTGGATTCATTTTACTTTGTCGGGTACTAACTTATAAACAGTGTGCTATTTCTTGCACTACCAAGTATCGACAGACAGTGCAATATAATGAGTAACGAACTACAACTAGTAGGAAATTTGCAACGTGACAGCAGCAAGGGGAAAACAAACAATGACACCGGTAAAGTAATGATAAGTAATATGAAATTAAAATGTAAAGAAATAGAAAATATGGAAAAATATAAATGGAATTAAAAAAACTGAAATACATACAGTGTAAGAATATGTACAATGAGAACTGCACTGACAGTAAATTAATACTGCGTTAATTAAATGTTAAATTTGCAAGATGTAAAAATGCATGATGAGCCCTCTGCCTCCGTAAATGTAAATATAAACAGCCATAAATGTTGAGGGATTTTTTAACATCATCACACGTTACTGTATATGCCACTATATGTTATGTATATAGTGTATATTACATTATATCTGTACAAGAGAATAGTGCCTGTCTAATTTCACAGATACTCTCTCCAAGCAGTATACCCAAGGTCAGTTTATAGATAAAGGACCGACCAAGCACATTGTAGTGTCAACGATCAGGGACTTTCATATCTAACGCAGATGCTCCAGACAGGAAGGAACCAACTGTAACTATTTTGCATATTTGGGGGGGGAAAAACTACATAGTAGTATTTACATCTTTGTGGATGTATTTTTACTACTAAGTATTTCCACTTTCTGATACTTCCACTCTATTTTTGCATTTCTGCTCTTTTTCAGCTGTGTTTAGGACTTTTCAGAACAACATTCTAATTATAAAACAAATGAGAAGTTTAGAAAAAGAGATGCAATGCAATAGATTAAGTTATCCAAGTGTGTATAAAGCAGCAATGCATTGTGTTAGCTTATTTCCTTTGAAAGACAGGTACAGTAACACAAAGACTGTCTAGAGCAGTGGTCACCAACCATTCGAGCCCAAGATGCACAATATTCAAATGAATACCAATTCTTATTTACAATGCACAATATGTAGCTTCTCAGTTCCACATCATGTTCTGCAGAGGAGCTGCTACTGCAGCACAATGTTTTTACATATAAGCCTCGATTTGAATGTGGCCACAAATATGATTATTTGACTATAAATGAAAATCTGAAACTTCAGAGTTACAAAAGATTTTTAACATTTCGTTTTGTCCATTTGCTGCAAACTAGTGAACAAAGATCTGACTTCTGAGCAGGTTGTGACATTAAGAGAAGAAAACTAAAGTCTGTCGTGTGAACTCATTCAAACTCTCCCAACATAAACTCTAAACAGCCGTGGCTACGGTTCTGCTTTCTCTTGTGCCGTCCAAGTCACCAGCCGCAGGTTATGAAATAAGTCCCTTGTACTCAAATAATTACCAGTACTACACAGCATGAGGCCGTGCATCTTCTGCTCTTGCAACTATTTCACAATAAAAAAAACCTTTTTAAACAAGAGAATGGATTCCATTAACTGTAAGCTGGCGTGCTTTTATTTTGAAGAGGCAGACAGAAAGTGTTTCAACCACTTGATTGTGACATACATTCATCAGATAAACATTAAAGCTCACATTAAAAGATTATTCAAAAATGTGCAGCATCTTCACAAACCCTGTAAGACTAATTGGTGTAGTCTTTGACAAAGACAGCGGGGGGGGGGGGGGGGTTATGTTTGCTGCTCAATCTTTGGCAAATAAGAGTAAAGTCCAGAGCCTATTCTGGTAAGTCAGAGTCATAAAGGAGAAGAGCGCCAGAGAGAGAAAGTAGATTTCTCAGATCTAAAGGCGAACCGAACAACAACAACAACAACAACCAGGATCTGACAACAACAAGGAATGGACCCGCAGCTGAGGACGTGGACCTGTATCCTGATGGGACCACAACCCTGGGAATCACTTGAACAAATATTGAAATTCACACCATCATCATCATCATCACCATCATCATCACCACCACCATCATCAGGATGTGGATCCGCCACAGGAGATGAAACCAACAGGTTGTGACTCCACAGGTCCACACATTGAATAGTATCAGTCCGACTGTCCGTGTCTCTGGAGAAAGAGGACCACTCACATCTGCTTCTCGTTCACTCATTCAAACACTGACTTGTCCCCTGTCCACGTTGACAGTGTCACAGAAACTCACCTGGAGACGTGGAGCGGAGCTGCGGACGCGGGTGAGGACACTCAGTCGCCGGCTCGTCCTCCCTCTGCTTTCTCTCTCTCCATGTATCATCCACCCTCATGGCGTCAGGACACAGAGGAGCAGTAAAGTGGCTTAAATATAAACTAAAGAATGAGGCGCCCCCCCGCCCCTTCACTCTCCTCCCACACCCCCCCCCCTTGTCCTGACATGTGGACCAACGCACTCTACAGGTCTGGCGCCGCCTGCTGGTGGACGAAGGAAGGTGGCTTATTAACATAGACAATCCAGAAACAAACTCTTCCTAGTGACACCCGTTTTATCAATCAGAAGAAGTGCCCAGTTTCCAAAACAAAGGCGATGTATTGATTTCGTTCGGCAGGGTTTCCACAATAAAAAGAGCAGAACCACTTTCTCTGTGATAATTCTATTGCCCCGAAAACATAGACATTCCGTTCACAGCCATTACCACACGGTTCTTACCAGCAACACATGTGTCAAGTACCCCCCCTGATAATATCAACCTCTTGCCTCATTGACAGCGGCACTACTCCCCCAAGTTGTGGGAGGTTTAACAAAACATGACAATAACAAAATGTCTCTCTCACTCTTTATTTTAGTTTTTACCTAAATTTATATTATGATTAACTAGATCATGTTTAAACAACCATTGTCTGGCAATCAGAAAGTTGAATGTTACTTGGCAGAGCACACACCTCCACCAAGGCCCAGTAGTCTCCTAATGAAAACCACATTTTATTGAACTGGATCCAGATTTATGTTTGGATAAGCTCCAAATCTCACACACTGTTATCATTAACATCATCATCAGTAATATCATTACCCTACATGTGCCTGATCTTTTTAAAATCAAGATCCATGAATTATTCTCTGAGAAATCAATTAAAATGTAGAAAAATGTCCTAACTAGCAATGTTTCAGAAAGCGAAAATAAATTCCTGAATCTGCCCCTGATCCATATTTGCACTATAATGTAAAGGTGGCCTTTACATTTTATGTCATATAATTCATCTGGTGTTTTAATTTAGAGTAAACTTAAAACCCATATAATGTCAAAATAAACGGGTCCTGACCCCAAAATGTTAAGATTATACAAGAACCTTAGTAATTACATATATATCCCATGCTTCTCCGTACACTGATTTATGTTAATATACTTTATAATGTTCTCATATTTTTTTTATATAAAGCTGAGGAGTATTGGAAGTTTGGTTTTCGTGACAGGAGATATTTAACGTTGAAGAGCGCTAGATGGCGCTGCGGTCCGCTTTGACTTGACGTTCGTCCCTCATTTCTACCCAAAGAAGAAAAACACGTGTTTCCGGTGTTTCTCCATTGAGCCGCAGAAGAAGTCAGTCCTGTAAATAAATCCTGGTTATCCCGCATAGGAAGCGAAAATGGTTCGTAAGTTAAAGTATCATGAACAGAAGCTGCTGAAGAAAGTTGACTTCATCAACTGGGAGGTGGACAACAACCTGCACGAGGTCAAAGTGCTGCGGAAGTACCACATCGAGAAGAGGGAGGACTACACCAAGTGAGTGTGTGTGAATGAGAGACAACACTGTGTGTGTGACCATAGGAAATTGTTTTTAGATGAAGAGATTGTGTCTTTGATACAAGAGAAAATAACTGAGTAGCATATAGGTGTTGATTAAAATTCTGAATTTAAATCTACCTGCTGTGGCTGGATTATTGGTTATTCCACAGCCAAAATGATGAGGAAGAGAATCAGTGGAAATTCAGAATATCATGGTTAGAGTAGTAGTAGAGCAAAGTGTAGTGGCGCAGGAGCATTGCATTTTAAGTACTTTTACTCACGGATTGAACTGATATTTATATAGATGATTGATAGAAAGACATATGCAGGTTTAGTATTCAATATTATTTGAATGCCAAAATAGTTTTTCACACATATAGGTATAATTTTACAGTAATTTGGGTCACAAATGGAGTAATATGTGTGGTAAAAGTTCTAAAGATAGAATATACTCAGAATAGAGACAGGAAGTTGGTTACCAGGTTGACCGTATTTTTTCCCCCTCTCTCCGTTGTCTCAGGTACAACAAGCTGAGTCGTAACATTAGAGATCTGGCGCAGAAGATCAGAGACCTGGACGAGAAGGACGGCTTCAGAGCTCAGAGCACTCATCGGATGCTGGAGAAAATGTGAGCCTCTTCGACAAATTGACAGACTCTTAGCAGTTCATTCAAATATCCATCAAATATTCATTGGATTGTGGTGCCTGTCTCCCGCTTCAACGCCAGCCCTCACATCGTTTGAAGGTTTATGTTGTGTGCGTTGTGATTTCATGGAGACGGCCCGACCTTGAATATCTTTGGTTGGCGATCTCAGTTCATTGTGACAGAAAGAGCCAAATAACAAAACCCTCTGCTCAGTTGTGTACATAATTTGATCCCCTCTTCAATGAAGTACAACAGCACAGTGACGTGGGAGACACCTTGTTATAAAGAGGGGTCCTCAAAGGGTATAGAAACTTTATCAAACGTTCCAAATGTTTACCATGTAGTTCTATACATGTTAGGTAATAACCATTTCCACAGATTTTGTCTAATTATAAAATACAATTTTGCAAATGTGCAATGGACTCTGTTACACATAATACTGCTGTATAATTGTCTCTGTTACCCTCAGGTACACTCTTCTGTTCCTGTAAAAAAAATCACAAGGTTTTGACGCAGATTATTGTTTCTTCCCACTAGCTACACTATCGGCCTCATCCCCACCAAACAGAACCTCTCCCTCACAGAGAAGGTCACCGCTTCCTCATTCTGCAGGTAAATAGTCCTGTACTGTCCCAATGTGACTCTCATTCAGTCCACAACACTTCGCCATCTAACTTTTCCTTATCATTCCAATCACCTGTGCGCCCCCTGCAGGAGGAGGCTTCCCAGCATCATGTTGAACCTTCGTATGGCTCAGAATCTGAAGAACGCCATCACCTTCATCGAACAAGGACGTATCCTTCTTTACTGCAGCCGCTTATGCCCATTATATTGTCATGCATTCTCTTTCTTAGGTTGTTTTAGCTTCATTGTTTTTATGTTAAGCTTTTTTTCTTAGAGAGAAATTGCATTTGTCTGCGTCCAAAGGAAGAATTAGTTTTTGCAGTAGTACACCTTGACACAGTCTCAGATGTGCGTGTTGGCCCAGACATTGTCACAGACCCTGCATTTCTGGTCACAAGGTTGGTGTCCACATTTTGTTAACTACATTTCTTTTGATTTGATGTAGCTAATGACTTTTAAAACAAATGTATATTCTGTCAGCAGAGAAAAAATAACAGTCAGAATGTTTTTATCTCAAGTGACCAGTTCTTGAAACATTCATTTTTCAGAAATATGGAAGATTTCGTCACTTGGGTCGACTCATCCAAGATCAAGCAGCACGTCATGAACTATAACGATGAGGTGAGTTCTGTCTTCAGAATTTACTGAACAAATATTATCTTATTTTTTCAGTTGCGGAAGGAAAAAATCTTCAGTTGTATGTTTTGAACAACATACCTAGTATTTAATCTACGTATCCAAACACACTCATACATATTGGTGATAGATTTTATGTGGCCTCAAATAATTATAAAATGATCTGACCTTTGTGTTTGTTTTGCAGAGAGATGACTTCGACCTGGTGGCATAAGTCAGTTTACCAATTTGTTGCTCTGGAGGAGAAGACCGGGACCAAAACCCTGTGACATGAACACATCAACCCAGTATGAATTTCCTATCAGCTGGGATTATGGAGATAAAACAAGTTCTTGTGTGTCCGCAGGAGTCCTGACTTATTTGAACAAAGACTGAAGGAGTTCACATCCGGACTCCAACGTTTTTCAATGAGCATGTTTCCTGATATGATCTATGTTTGTACAGGGCAGCTTGTAGAGGTGTGTATCCGGGTTGTTCTCTCTCGGTAACTCCCTGTTTGCTCTGTATCATGTGTGAACACAACCTGCCTGAGGTTGTGAGGACCGTACCCGGTCGTCATGTTAACAACCTATGTCATACATACAGATGTAGAGTAGAAACTGGTTCCTTGATAAATATTTAATCTTTTCAACAAGACTTTGTTACAATGTAAACTTTATGAACAATAAACTATCTTATCAAAATATTAAGACTTTTCAATTCTGAATCCTACACCAATGTGTAAAAATCTATTTGTCATCACCCTCTCTTAATATTCCAGTCAACAGTTGCATGAACTCCCCATGAAGCATTTGCTTACACACACACACAGACAAAAAAGTCCCATCACAGACCAATGGCTCAGTTTACACTATATGTGACGACATTCAACCCAGAGCTTAATAAAGCAAAGAACATTATCCCTCAACATTTACCGACCTTTAAGGCACCTGCTATTTATCAAATGTAACAGGATCTGTTAAAATGCTAAGTTTTCTCAAGAGAGACACCTCCTTCCTAACATCAGAGTCCTTGTTCGGGTCCATCAGAGCCACCAGAACCGCACGTAGATGATGAGCGTGAAGAAGAACACTGTCACAGCAGCCACCTTGGCGTACGCAGAGCGGGTGTTGAGGTATTTGGCATCGCTGCGGTACTTCTTCGACAGGGTGGTGAGATTGCTGGCTTTTGTGTCCAGAGCTGAGGGAAAATACAAACAGATGAATGAGACAGTGCTTTATCAATACATTTACAATCAACAATACAATAAAATCCAAAACAATGACACATATTTACTGTAAAGCAGAATCCGAGCCCTCTTGACACATGTAGAACATTTTAACATGTTAAATAGCAATTTTCATAAAAGTAAAAGTTATCAGCGGGGAAAACAAAAAGTAGTTTAGAAAAATAAAAGCTAAAATTTCCAAAGATTTATCTGCAAATAACCTAGACCTCATAGGATGGTTATATTTATCATAAAGGTATTCCCCATCGAATGATGTGACGTCATGAAGAAAGAAATCAGAAAAAAACCTAATGTATACTTCAATACATTTCCAGGTATCTCTGCATACTACAGGACTTAAGACACAAGTTAAAGCTTATATAGAAACTATTTTATGAATATATGGTTGGAATGATATCAACTTAAGTCAGAAAATAATGTCATATATAGTAAAGTATAAAGTTGTAACATTATTTCTGTACTCACCAGACAGAGCTTCTCCTCTTTGCAGAACCTCCTCAATATTGGCCACCATGATTCTCTGCACATCCTGCAGCTCTGTGTTGATGCTGCCCAGGTTCCTCCTGGCTCGGCTGTCAGCGTACATCTTCTTTGCTTTCTGGATGTATGTGTCTGGAACAGCGTACGTATGGGCAGAGTCAAGGTTTATGTTCTCCCCACAGAGACAACACATTGCAACGAGATTGCAAAAGCATCTTACCAAACTCGATGAAAGAGTATGGCCTTGTTACTTTGGCCACTTTTTTTCCATACTGGTCATGGAACTCGTTCTGGAGGTCTTCGAGGTAGGTGAAGGCTATCCTTTTGGGGAATGAAGCCTCACAGAGGGTCAGGAAGCACACTCCCTGTGCTATTACGTAGCTTACAACAAGAAACAACACATTTCCACCACAGTTAGTCGTTATCTATAAGGTCTTAAGCACATTAAAATAAACCACACCGAAACAGATAACACAATATATCACAGCAGGGGTACATGGCTTCTGTTTTAAGGTTGATTAATACAAGATGACTTGTATTTTCTTACTGGAAGTTCATATCTCCAGCCTCCAGGGTACAGCGGTCGGGACTCTGGGCATTCAGTTTACGGCACAGCTGCTTGGCCTGGCCCTGGTAATGCTGAAGGTCTCTGCCGGACTGACAAACAAACAAATACAACAAACACAACACAACAAAAAACAAACACAACAAACACAGGACATAGTTAGACTCAGAACTGACATGCAGGACCTTCATTTGTGGAAGATAATTTCACAACCCAAAGGACACAGGGCGGCTCAGGAGGTAGAGAGGGTCGTCCAATAACCCAGAGGGTTGGTGGTTCAACCCCCGGCTCCTCTATTCTGCATGTATGAATGTCGTGTTATAGATGGCGTAATAGACTTTAAAAAAGCGGTGTGTGTAGAAGTGCGGTTTGAACGTGTGTGTGAATGGGTGAATATGACTTTTACTATAAAGCCCTTTGGAAGCAAAGACTGGAAAAGTGCTCTGTAAATATATTAGTTTTACCACTTGATAAGTAATGAAATGAAGACTTTTGTACCTCCCAGGAGGTTATGTTTCCGCCTGCTGTGTTTGTTTGTTACATAGATGGCAGGATTACACAAAAACTATGACCAAAATACTCATGAAATCTTGCAGAGGTGTGGTGCAAGACCCAATAGAGAGACAATTCAATTTGGGTGCAGATCCAGGATTTCCCCCCCCCACTTTCTTAAATGCGAGAGGGCATTTTTCAACATATTCATTGATTCCTCATCTCATCTCATTTCTCCCCATGTTTAGGGGAATGATATTTATGAGTGTGTGCAATTTGGTGCAGATCCACATAATAGTACAGATCTAGTGAATTTAAATATGGTTTCACAAGGGGACTGTTGGAGGGGGGAGGTGTCTTCTTTAATGACTGCAATTGGAGATTGTTTAGGACTTTTTAAACACAAAGTGCTTGACAGAATAAAATAAATCAATAAAAAACTCTGAACAATAAAAACCATACTCCCTCCACCAGTCCCATTGGGCACACAAACAAATGTTAAGTGACTGAGTATTAACTCTCTACATCAATTATAAACATTTTATAACTGATCAAATTTGCAGCAACAGTACAATAATAAACCGTTTTATAGATTTTGTTAAACTTTAATTGTATACCCACAACTCATACATGTACACGTAGAGATGGACAGCAGAACAACTACCCTACGTTCTAGTGAACTGACAAGTATATATCTTGTCGTTTTATTAGACCCATTATAATTATTCCAACGCCGAACTTGGGAATGTCATTCCACCGATCTGAAGCAGTCGATCAGGTTTGTTTTGGGCAGGTCTACTTCACCCTGTGGGGGTGAGCTAGCCGCCTCGGTGATGGTGAACGGGGCTCTGCACAGAGCCAGTGGCTAGGAGGGGAAGCTAACTCTCATTCATACCTGTTCGTCCTCCTGCACGGAGGCAGACAGCGGAAGTCCGTCCGACACCCGAGCGATGATCGTGAGCACAATCATCCCGACGGAGGTCCGCGTTCGGCGGCGTCACCTGCGGCGTAATGTCCGGGTCAAGTGAACTTCAACAACTTTTTCCCCCTGTGTTTTTTAACTGTCAACTCTGACGAGCAGGAAGGAATGAGCTGGACGGAAGTGCGCGGTGCGTCGCTTAACTGGGTCCGGGGGGCAACTGATGGGGGAGAAAAAAAAACGCACATCGCAGGAAAATTCTCCCCCGTCGCATAAAGAGGAAGGATCTGTCTCTCCAACCCCACAGAGAACAATGTAGAGTATTTCGTGCTTTTTGCATAACAGCGAGGAAAACACAACCTGTTGAGTTGGTGGTGATCAGATAGTTGTGTGTGTTTTGTGGCTCCAGGACAGTGGAGAGGCCATGAGCTCCAGCAGGAAGAGCCGGAGCAGACAGCTGGCAGACGGACTGACTGCGGCTCCTCTGCGGCTGCAGCTGCGGGCCGAGCACCTCCTCCACCTGGACTGAAACCTCCCTGAAGTCCCACCACAGGAAGGAGATCTCAAATAATGGACAAACCCAAAAGGTAAATTGCAGGATTTGTTGTTGCGTTTGATTTATTCCCCGGCTCTATTGTTTGTTTATGTGCCTGGTTGTGTCTGAGTGTTAATCTGTCCCCTTGTGTGTCCCCTGCCGGCGGAGGAATGGCTGCTCTCTCATCGCATCTTTTGTTATTGTTTGTATATGAAGCTGCATCGCTGTTATCCCGCTCACTGCCCTGCTACCAGCACAGAAGATGGTTGATGTTTTGCAGCTTTCAAGTGACGCGTTCCCCGTCTTTCTCATGCTTTATTGTTATTATTTATGATGCAGCTGCAGCTTTGCATCTTGATGTGAATGCGCACGTACGGGGTGAGGAGGGTGAGGAGCGGAGGGATGTGTGAGCAGCAGATGACTCTGCAGCTGGACTCAGCTGGGCGCCGGTGATCCACCACACCATGTGGGGATCGATCCCTCCGCGTGTGCACATGCAGCGCAGCTCACGTCTGCAATCACAGCACGTACGCGCGGTGCAACGCGATCCATGTGGGTCACCCGCCGGTGGAGATGGGAGCAGTTCATTTCCCAGTGAAACCATCTCATTCACTGGTGAATTACAACCAGCCCGGCAGCGCGTTGAAAGGCCTTATTGTTGCGGTGCAGCTGGCACCGCCGCGCTCACGGTCAGACCGGCCGGTGCGTGCGTGACTCACGCACCGGCATCACCGTCTATTTTATTGTCTTTTCAGGAATCCACGGAGATGCCCGCGCGTTTTAATGCCAGGGTGGGGCAACTCATGACTAATTGATTATGAAAATTAGTGCTTCGCATGCAGCAGTCCAGGAGATCTCTCCCTTCCACTGGTTCACCTCCTCTACATGAGAGAGGCTCATCCAGGGGATCTCTCCCTTCCACTGGTTCACCTCCTCTACATGAGAGAGGCTCATCCAGGGGATCTCTCCCTTCCACTGGTTCACCTCCTCTACATGAGAGAGGCTCCTCCAGGGGATCTCTCCCTTCCACTGGTTCACCTCCTCTACATGTGAGAGGCTCGTCCTGGGGATCTCTCCCTTCCACTGGTTCACCTCCTCTACATGAGAGAGGCTCGTCCAGGGGATCCCTTCCACTGGTTCACCTCCTCTACATGTGAGAGGCCTGCCTGTGGATCTCTCCCTTCCACTGGTTCACCTCCTCTACATGAGACGCTCGTCCTGGGAATCTCTCCCTTCCACTGGTTCACCTCCTCTACATGTGAGAGGCTCCTCCAGGGGATCTCTCCCTTCGACTGGTTCACCTCCTCCACATGAGAGAGGCTCATCCTGGGGATCTCTCCCTTCCACTGGTTCACCTCCTTTACATGAGAGAGGCTCGTCCTGGGGATCTTTCCCTTCCACTGGTTCACCTCCTCTACATGAGAGAGGCTCATCCTGGGGATCTCTCCCTTCCACTGGTTCACCTCCTTTACATGAGAGAGGCTCGTCCTGGGGATCTTTCCCTTCCACTGGTTCACCTCCTCTACATGAGAGAGGCTCGTCCTGGGGATCTCTCCCTTCCACTGGTTCACCTCCTCTACATGAGAAAGGCTCATCCAGGGGATCTCTCCCTTCCACTGGTTCACCTCCTCTACATGAGAGAGGCTCATCCAGGGGATCTCTCCCTTCCACTGGTTCACCTCCTCTACATGTGAGAGGCTCGTCCTGGGGATCTCTCTCTTCCACTGGTTCACCTCCTCCACATGAGAGAGGCTTGTCCTGGGGATCTCTCCCTTCCACTGGTTCACCTCCTCTACATGAGAGAGGCTCATCCTGGGGATCTCTCCCTTCCACTGGTTCACCTCCTCTACATGTGAGAGGCTCATCCAGGGGATCTCTCCTTTCCACTGGTTCACCTCCTCTACATGTGAGAGGCTCGTCCTGGGGATCTATCCCTTCGACTGGTTCACCTCCTCTACATGAGAGAGGCTCGTCCTGTTGTAGTGATCACAGGGGCAACGCTCTCTCCACAGATGCTCCTCACATGATTTCCCCAGAAACCACCCATCAGCAGGCCTGTCTGATATCTGAATGGGGGTTCAGAATAACTTTAGTGAAGTCCTGGATCTAACCGTGCGCCTTCCTCCCTCACCTGTCCCCAGGTGTGCCTGTGATGCTCAGGGCTGAGGAGGAGAGCAGCTGAAGAGGAGGAGATGGGCTGCACCTCAGCCAAGCAGGTGTCAGCCGTGCCCAGCGGGGAGGAGAGCCAGAATAAAGCCTACAGCAACGGAGACCTCCTCTCAGGTCAGTGGGTCAACGTAGTCCAACACTGCTGACATGGACATTTATAACCGTCTGCAAAATGGACTCTGATAAATAAGGTCACATGGATAAGATAGAGATATATAAAGATGAATCTGCTGTTTAGTTTGATTAATTTCTTCAGGAATTTTGATGCGTCACAAGTGCTGATGTTAAGCTGATGTTGTCAGATAGTGACAGACTTCTTTTGAGTGCTGTCATACCGTTAGAGCTCAATAAGAGACAGCCATCAATCTGAGGAGCATTTTCTCAATTAACTGAGTAATTGTGGGTCATATTTCAAATTTCCATCACAAATTTCCCCAGAGCCTTTCAAGAGTCTAAACCCCAGAGGTGTTACATTTTTAATTAAAGGAGAGAAAAACAACAAATCTTCATAAGACTAAATGTTAAGCATTTTATCCTTGAAATGTCACTTAAATTGTTGCTGATTCATTTTTTTAAGGGATTAGTGCATTATAGGGCCGGGCAAGTTGATTCTGATAATTATCATGATAAATGTAATGATATTATTTTTGGTTAGTTTAAAGAGTTAGGGAAGGGTGTGTTTTTAAACTCTTCTTTATGGACAATGATGTGTTATTCCTCCTCACAGTGCATTCACTAAATCAAAGTATGTCATAAATATGTATTACCCTTTTGTTATATTTCTATGGAAGAAAATTATACTGCAATAAAGACTGTTATTGTCTTATGCCCACGCCTTGGGGATAATTCACTTCAGCTCTTGTTAGTTTATGTGTATGAATGTATTATAAACAAATACTAAAACATAAAGTAGAATAAACATCTATCTCACTAACTCTTGTGAGCAGGTGTACTGTGCTAAAAGCAAAAAAGAGAAACTAAATTCCAAGCTCTGTAGAAATGTAAAAAACATTTATTTTTAGAAGCTGTGAATAAAGAAGTCTTAATGCAATCTTTTTTATAACATTACTAAGAGCTTAGTAGTAATGAACAAGCACTGGATTAACTTTGTTCCAGTTCTCTGGGTCAGGTTGACCCCTTATTACAGCTTTAATAAAAGTGCTGTATGTACTTTTTTGCTCTTGCTACATATCCAACATTAGCATTAATAACTGTTTACTTGCCATCTAGCAGGGACATCATGAGTCTAACCTAATTTCTTTACTGGCCAAGAGCTGTCTCTAGGTTTTCTTCTCTTTCTAAAGCTTTTGTGCCTCTTCTTAAGTTAGCATGCTAAACAGAGGAACTCAATTCCTAGCAAAACAGCATGTTTTGCGGTAGAGAATACGTAGGTATAGCACCTTCAAAGACAGCTGGGCTTACAGTTTGTGATTCTATTATCTATACGAGCAGTTTTACTTATTACACTGGCTTAACAAATGTGGGTCAAATGTATATGAGTATTGTTTTCATAAGAAACTGTAGTTTCAAATATTACAGCTACTGCAGACAAAGAATAACATGTAAACTTCTGTGAACTGCAATAATCGTAAGCCACCATTGCATTAATGTGATGTGTCCATGAGGCCATTAGCATCATATCTGTATTTTAATTTCCTCTCTAAGTGCGTGGGAGTGGGGGGGGGGGGAGGGGGCTGGGCACGGATCAGACCGACAGCTCATGTGCTCGCCGCTTGCCAGCCATTGTTAAGTGGGGCTTTAGTCTGGAGCGTGAGAATTCGAGCACATAATTACCTTGCCAAGTAGTGAACTGTGAGAACTTTTAACTCTGAGAATTGCGGCAGAGAGTGGGTCGTCCTCCGCGTGCCCGCCGCTCGCCTCTGTGGTCGCGTATTCATTAGAGGAGACGTGCTCCTCTCTGCTTCTATGTCTCCCACTCTGTCACAGATGAGTACAAGATGAGAGGAGTGGAGAAGGTCAAGTACATCAGCGGAGAAGAGGGAGGAGTGGACGGCCAGGACAGCACAGTGTGTGATTCTATTCTACTCTACTCTACTCTATTATAATCTATCCTGTTATATTGTATTCTTCTCTATTCTAATCTATTCTATTCCGATCTGTTCTGTTCTATTCTATTCTATTCTTCTCTACTCTACTCTGTCTTCAATATGACATTTATGGTCTTGAATGATGTCTTCTGTTTTAAGTTCCTGTTTATAGAAAAATCCATTTGTAAATAAACTAAGTCGTGACAAACATATCATAGACTGTATAAAAAGACGGAAGACATGACTTCTCCCCAAAAGTGAAGCACAAGTGTCTCGATCGCCACCTGGTGGAGGGCTGAAGAATGGGTCGTAAACTCAGCTTCCTCCATGTTAGTTGAAGGGACATGGACCTGACTAAAGACGGTGTCTGTGCTTTTATGTAGTTCTTATGACACTGATGTTTGTTCAAGTGCTCATTTCTCCTGGTTTAATGCTATTAAAAAGGGTGAAACGTCTTGATGACACCATGAGGCTGACTCGCAATCGGGGGAGCACGTGTATCGGTGGGACCTTGCCACCACGGCTCCATCTCCTGATCACTACGGCACAGACTTTAGCTTCAAATGTGCAACAATGCAGCGTTTGCATGCAGGATATTTTGGCTTTGTTTCTTGATAGTGGGAGGAAGTGTAGTCTCACATCTTTACATACAGTCTATGATTCATATCCCCCCTTAATCTGATTAGTTTGTAGAGCAGTGTGTGTCACACGTTTGCATATAAAGAAAACAAGACACAATTATGCTTTAATATAATTGAGTTTCTATTGACATTTGTAAATTGCAGCACTTTTAAATATATTTAGGTGTAATTAGTTAATATGGTCAAAACATTATGATTTCCATTCTGCTGTATGATGCAATTCAATAAGACAGTTTGTGTTGTTTTGGATTTGTGTGTTGTCCCACAGGAGAAAAGCGCTCTCCTGGGTAAAGGCCAACAAATGGATGAAACAGGATCGGATGGAAATGAAAAGATACTGTAAGCGTCGCCGGCTGATGCAGGAGCTGTTTTTGACCAATTGAAATATCATTACCATACATTTACATACATATTGTGTATTGACAGAGTGTTTGTCTGTGTGGCTCTAACCTGCTGCACCGTGTTTTCCCTGCAGGAGCTTCCACTCCTCCGAGAGTCAGCAGGAGTTCTTCAGGATGTTGGATGAGAAAATTGAAAAGGTGAATGACGGGAACGACAGAATCTTTCATTGGAGGGCCACTGTTTGATTTTTGTGTTTTTGCAGAAAGCCGCTGCTAGAGGACATAATGGAGGTTAATCCTTTCACTGCAGCAAATCTGTAGCAAGTGAGGACACAACAGATGACATAATGATCTCGCAAAAGAGCCTCAAGCTGTCACGTCCAGTGCATTTCGCTAGTGTGGTGGTTTAAAGTGGTGTTGTTGAAAACCAAAAAACATTTTTTTTACTGGCAGCGCTGCACTGCAACAGGATCTGGTCACAGAGAGGAGTGGTTTAGGTAACTTATGGCCTGAGACTCTGCAGAAAGCTCCAGCCACTCTCATAGATCTCACAGACGACAGTGCATATCCCAGCAAAACCCAGACCATAAGGTTGAAGGAGTGGACTGCAGAGCTCAGAGAACAGGCTGCAACAAAATAAATCTGCTGCATTTATGGTTCCCAAAAGGAGCGTCCATAACTCTAACATGTAAGAAGTGTGGCACAGCCAGGACTCTGACTAGAGCGAGAGAAGAGATCTGAAGTATATGTGAGCACAGAGAGGAGGAGAGAAGCTGTATGTGAGGTTTTAACCAGCTTTGTTCATACAGATGTTGAAATGACTAAAGCCCGACAGATTTTTTTGGGCTGACATTTTAACCAAGTAAAAGTACAACTAAATACACACAAATTTGCTGCAGTATAGGCATCACATTGACCTTTTAAAATATATAATATATTAAAAGTAAAAGTACGTAGTGAGAACATATAACACTCGTAAAATGTAGTGGAGTAGATATTTGCAGATATATGAAGTGGTGTAAAACTAAAAAGTACCTGAAAATAAATCAACTTGCGCACAGTAATGAAGTATATGTACCTTGTTATGTCCCACTACTGGGGGCTGATGTTCATACAGATATTAGGGAGAAAGAAATTAAAGTATGAATTGGACGATATGCATATTTAAAAAAAGAATTCTTAAGATGTTAACAAACCCATGTGTAAAAGAAAAGTAATTGAGGTTTAATATTATACAGTTTTAGCTCTAGCTTATTTTTGAAAGCTGTTGGAATGGTTAATTTGCATATATCTATACTGTTTTTATCAATTATATTTTTGTTGAAGTTATTTTTACCACTTTATCTTGTATGCACCCTGTGTCATTTTAGCAAACTGCCTTAAAAGTTTGGTTTTACTGCTTGTTGTTAAGCACTTTATAACATAACTATTCATTATGTAAATAAAGTGCATTATCAAGAAAAGAGCCAAGAACAGATCTAATAACGTGTCTCTGCTCTGTATCTAGGGCCGGGACTACTGCTCAGAGGAGGAGGACATGACATAGCACTGTGGCCGTTCCTCCGTCAGTCCGCAGAATGAAAGGAACTGTCTTTCCAGTGTTAGGGATGGAGCCCATGTGACACCACGTCCAGGGCGAATCTGTCCCGTCTCCACTGTCCCTTGTGTGTATACGCCTGAGAAGAACGGATCACTGACTCGAATCAAGCACCTTTTTTGCCGTCCTGCTCGCCACCAGCTCTGTTAATTAACCCTGAAAGAGACTGAAACCCAACATCCGAGACGGTTCAGTATTTGTACGTCTGCAGAGGGAGAGAAGGCTGTGCTTTACTCCCCCGATGAAGCCAAGGAAATGTTGGGATCCTGAGGAAGCTTCTTTTTTCTGCTTTTTGGAAAACTCTTGAAAGATCAATATACACGGCTGTCATGGAGATATCATGTAGACATTAGAAACACAGACTGTTTATTTAATAATCCAACGGTGGGAATGATCAGCGCTGTTGCGGACGCTGAGTGAAATTGAAAATAATGTCTCTGTCTGCATTATTTTAAATATTTCTTCCTCCTGAAAAGTGGACAGGTTGGAAACTTACATTCCGAGACACAGTATGTACCTCTTTTCTACAGCTTGTTGGCCAGTGCGCTGTGTTAGTCTGTCCCTGTCTGTTTCTGTATAACGAGTATTTATGTTGAATAAGGCTCAGGGCTGAAGTGTTGTAATAATTGTCCCATATAGTCGAGTCCTTCCTCTCATCGAGAGACACACACACATGCACTCTCACGGCGGGGGTCACTGATGAGCCCCGCCTCAGTATCAGCTCCATGTTAACCCTGCAGGGCGGTGGACACTGCGACATCACAGATTAGCCTCATCATGTGTTTTAATCACCGGTGTTTTTCGTTTTTTTTGTTCTGTTTGTGTGTTGAACTTTTGTTTTTCTAGAAAAATTAAAAGCGCTTTCAGTAACTTCTCCACACAGCTGAGGTGTTGTGTTGTTCTAAGTGGAGCTGCAGCCGACACAAACATCCTGCAGGGGGAATCGGTTTGTCAACAATATATTCAGTGAAGCTATAGCAGCAAAAGGTTGGTCAAATCAAAACATAGAAAATCAGAAATCATTACAGAGCTATGAATTGACTTAACCTCTCTTGATACCACTCTGCCTCTTAGTCGTTCTAAAACTAGAGGGGCGCTCTACAACAGTCTCTTAGATCAAATCAAGCTGCAACAAATGTCACACACTCATAGATTGTAATGTGCCTGATTGTTCTTCATTAAGATCCATAAATTACTCCCTTGAAAAACTCCCTCATCTCAATGTGAAAGTGCGTTAAAAAAAAGAAATCCTGGATCCGATCCACAGCAAACTGAATGGGTTCGTCCCTGACCACCCACACTGTATCCTTTCACCAAGATGTGTGGCAATCCATTTGGTCATTGTTGTGTTATCTTGCCTACAAACAAACACACAGTGGGGAAATACACACACACATAACCCTCTTTGTATGGGTAACTTTTCCCTGTTTACATAACCATTACATTACCTATCTGACAATGATCCTCTCAAAGCAGGGAATGTTTGTTTGTAAAGGAAGTAAAATATGATCAAGAAAACTAGGGACAAACTAATCATGTCTGTTGGTTATTACGACTCACAAATACTTCACAGCCTCATCCAAATGTTTTATTTACTTAATTTGTTGTATCTCTTGATTATCATTTGATATCTCTTTCAAATATCAATATGTGTATCCGCCTCAGTTCACCAACAGTTGAACTATGTTGTACTGCAAACAAATCATTAAGTGGATGAACTGGGAGTGAACTTGGGTCATGTGACCAGGGGTTACACACTTTACCAACTGCATCAATAGAGCAATGATTCAACTTTGCAGTTTGTTCACAACACAACAAAAGCTGCTTTCAGACATGCACTGAACTCCAGAGATCCTCGGGACACGTGAATGTGTGAATTCAAATTTCCAAGCCGGAGGCTCCAGAGTTCCTGTGGACTTTCCCTGCCTGGCACTCTGGTATGAAGTCTGCAGACAGTACGTAAGGACAGGATGTGAGAACACACCGAACACAGATTCACTGCGAGCGAATGGGGGGGTTGATGACTCAATGCGCGACAGACACAAAAATATAAAAGACAAAAAGCAAATAAAAAACTCATGGTGAAAAGGCAGAGCCATAAACGTAGAAGACCCAGACGATCATGTGATCTATTTTATTCCGCAGGGGAATAAATAGCCTGCTGCACCAGCCCTCCCCTGAATCCTGCGAAGAAGTGGTTGCTGTTATGAACACCTGAGAGCAGAGAACCTCCAGCTGTGTTGTGCATATGTGAAAGGCAAAGTGTGGAGAAAGTCCAGCTCCAGTTTTCTGTATCTGTTTCTGATCATCTGCAGGACATGTCTGAGAAAAGGGCTTTATTAACAGAGAATCACAGGCTGTAGCCTCATATGTCCCATGGAAGAGTCCAGTCGCACCTGTCTTACACAGACTGAAAATGTCTTTCTGTCCTTTCTTCAGTTCATCACCTCTTCCCTCCAGCTTCTCCGGGCTGCTGCCGTCTCTTCCGGTGCTGCCGGCGCCCGGCGTCCTGATTGGGCCCCACAGGAGGGTCGGGTGTCACCAAACCATCGGTCAGCTTCTGGTAGATTAGGGTGGAGTCAGACGCCACCGCACACAGCACCACGGGAAAGCCTCGGTCCAGCACGTGTCGTATGCTGCATAGCAGAGAGGAGGATAACAGTTAGCACGTGGAAAGGAGGATGAGCTGTGGTAAAAGAAAAAAAAGAAAGTCTCTTCACCTTCTGTGGCACAGAGATTGGTGAACAGGTAGAGGGAGAATGGTCTGGATGGGGGCTCCATCCTTCTCTCTCCCTTCTAACAACACCAACTGCAGCTCAGGACTCTTGAGGCTCGACACGTCCTTCCACCGGCGCACTGAGGAGAACACAAAAGTGTGTGTGTGACTGTGAGAGAGTGTGTGAGACTATGAGAGAGAGAGTGTGTGATACTGTGAGAGAGAGTGTGACACTGTGAGAGAGTGTGTGAGACTGTGAGAGTGAGACTGTGAGAGAGTGTGTGAGGCTGTGAGAGAGTCTGTGAGACTATGAGAGAGTGTGTGAGAGTGGTCTATAGATTGAGCAAAGGTCCTGCAGTGTCAGTAACCTTTAGGCATCATCCCAACATTGGGGATGAAGCCTTATATTGATTTTGTTATTTCTTATGTCGTTATATTAATTGAAAGATGCAAGAGGTCACTTTTAATCCTCATTAGGGAACTTTATCTCCTGTGAATGAACAAATAAATAGTTAACAGTGCACACAATCACATGAACTACACACTGTGTGGAATAAAAAGGATTATTCCACCAACTTTTGTTATTTTCTTTAGAAATAATTTAATTTATAGAATCGAACATTTACATTTACTCATTAGAATTGTTTTACTAGCTAAAACAGGAGTTGGACCACAGTGTTTGCTGGTAAAAGTATTATTCTTGTATTTATTTATTCACTTCAACAGCATACATACATCAATAGAATAAAGAGCAGGATAAGCTGGTTGTGAAATGAAACCTCAGGCTCTGACCCAATGCAACCACACAGAGTTACACTCACCCTCCGTTAGATCCATGTAGACCAGGAAAGCTGCGTGCAGCTGAGCGCTGTCCTCAACCTCCAGGTCCTTCATCTGCAGATACTGAGGACAGAGACAGACAGTGGTAAGTGCGGGTTTTACCAGCGGGAACCTGAACGCAGCACAGACCTGAACCTCTGACATCTGGACTCACCGCTGGATGCTGCAGGATCCAGTTCCGAGGAGGAGGAGCTTCGTCTGACGCCTCAGACATTTGAGCCACGCCGGAGTCTGCGAGGTACTTTACTGACAGGACACACAACGAATAGTACAAATACTACTACAACTAATACTACTGCTGCTGTGCCGACATGTGTGTACTGTGTTTACTGATTATACCGGCGTGCTACACTGAAAGCCGTCCGGGTGGAATGCCTCTATTCTTGTGTTCCGCGTAGCCTGTCAGACAAAACGCCAAAAAAACGAACACATAAACCAGTAATAGCCTAAATATACTAAATACATGTAGTATATTATAAATTTACCGTATTTGACTATTTTTACTTTATTTATCATATTTATTTTTACCTAATTTATCATATTTTACTTTCATTTACTGTATTTACGATATATATTTATACATATATGTGTGTAAATGTAAATATACAGTATATAACATATTTATTTTTTGTCGTTTTGAAAAATATAAAATTAAGTCAGCTCATTTTACATTTCTAAGCTTAAATTATTGATGAAATGTCGCAAAGACGTTGAAAATTCTGTCAAAAGTTATATTCTAATATTTATGAATTCACTTCAACAGCATAAGTAAATAGAAGTAAACAAACTAATAGAAAAAACAGGTTCACCATGTATATCTCTGTTGGCTATATACATGGTTTACAATCTTTGGAGCCAACATGGGAAAGAAGCCCATGAGTAGTTTGGAAATCGTCATGACAACTGTGCAAATTGTGGTCACGAAAGATACGAAGATCACGTTAACAAATAGACTTTGAGGTCTGATTGCCGAGTCGACACGATGGACTTCACTTTCCATTCATCCATGTGAGTCAAAGACTGTAACCATGATGTGAAATATTCACAAAATCAAACAGTAGACGGTTTCTCATCATCTGGGCACCTCTCTCTCTCTCTCTCTCTCTCTCTCTCTGACTGTGTGTGTGTGTGTGTGTGTGTTTTACCATGTGTGTGAGAGTCTCTCCTCTCTCAGTTGCTCCAGTCGGACTCTACAGGGACATGAAGTTGTCCTGCCTGCTGGAAATATGCTTCCTGAATTAGTGGGATTCAGATTATTGATTGTCCTTCTCTTGCTGCTCACTGGCACAGAGGAGACACCGGCCGATGACCTCCCTGAGTCGTCCCTGCTGAAACCCACGGTGCTGATCACCATCCTCGCTCGCAACACACAGCACAGCCTCCCTCACTTCCTGGGATGCATCGACAGACTGGACTATCCGAAGGAGCGAATCGCCATCTGGTACTGTTGACTTTATTTTCTGCATTTATCACTTCATTCAAACATGGGGAATGAAGTTTAGGGAAAGGGATATTGTCAGAGATTTGAGGCATTATGTGAATGTCATTGTTGATATTAGAAAAAAGAAAGAAAGAAGGAAGGAAGGAAGGAACGACAGGCAGACAGCAAGAAAGAAGGAAGGAAGGATAGAATGAAAGACAGGCAGATGGAAAGATGAAAAGAAGGAAGGAAAGACAAAGGAAGAAAGAAAAAAGACAGATAGAAAGAAGGAAGGACAGAATGAAAGAGAGAAAGAAAGATTGAAAGAAAGATGGAAAGATGGAAAGATGGAAGGAAAGACAGGCAGGTGGAAAGAAGAAAAGAAGGAAGGAAGGAAGGAAAGAAAGGAAGACAGCAATCAGGAAGGATAGAAGGATAGACAGGCAGATGGAAAGAAGAAAAAGGAGGAAGGAAAGAAAGTTCTAATGAAAGAAAGAAAGAAAAAAAGAGATAAATAAGTTAATAATGAAGGAAGCAGAGTAATACTGTTACTGTGTGTTGTCAGGGCGGCGTGTGACCACAGTGTGGACAACAGCACAGCCATCCTGCAAGAGTGGCTCGGACGAGTCCAGCACATGTACCACTCAGTGGACTGGACACCAGCAGAACAACCAAGGTGATTCAATGATGAAAATAAGAAATGATCATCCTCCATCTAATGAAATGGTAGTGAGGCAGACCTCCTCTGATCGCCTCATGCTGACGGAGTCATTTCATTATTCTCTTTCTCCTCTCAGCTCTTATGCAGACGAGCAGGGTCCAAAGCACTGGAGCGACTCTCGCTTCATCCATGTGATGAAGCTAAAGCAGGCGGCGCTCGGAGCTGCCAGACGACTGTGGACTGACTACGTACTGGTGAGACATTAGAGACCCCAGGATGTGAACTCCAGAAAATGTCCAGAAAATTGGGTCTGCACATTTTCCGGACTGGGCCTTTCACATATGAGGAACACAGCAGGAGATTGTGTGAGTCGGACGTGCTCATCGAAATATCCTGAACAGTGGGTGATGTTTAAACTCAGCTGCGGAAATCTCAGTGTTTATCACCAGCGTTGGGCCTTATATCCAAAAGCTCTCGAACCACGTCTTTCGTAATGGACATCTTCATCGGTTTCTTCTCAGTTATCTGAGATATTTGTATTCCTTTTGTTTTTAATTTCAGTTTTGCTCCTGCTGCGTGTTAGAACCTTATTCAACATGCCCATTCTGATATTTTCTACACATTGTACCAGGTGGTTGGCAGGAAATTTTTTGGGAAATTTCCGGAGCAGCTGATACACCTTCTACCAAACAGCCCCTCCGGTAAATTTCAGGAAATGTACGGAGTTCAGTGCATGTTTGAAAGCAGCCAAAGAAAAATGTATCAGCCTGTTCAGAGAATTGATCCACTGCCCCAGTGTCTGGTGTTCCTGGCGTCTACAGTGTGTTATGTCTTTGTCCCTCAGTTTGTGGACAGTGACAACTTGCTGACAAACCACCACGTGCTGTCTGACATGATGGAGGAGAATCAAACTATTGTTGCTCCCATGTTGGAATCAAGAAGTCTTTACTCCAACTTCTGGTGTGGCATGACTCCTCAGGTACAAACACACACAACACATGGCTGATTCCACAACACTCAAAGCAAAGACCAAAACTCTAATATGACTTTTTTTATAATACCCACATAGGGATACTACAGACGAACCCCTGAGTACATTCCCATCTGCAAGTGGGAGAGGCAGGGCTGCTTTGCAGTTCCCATGGTGCACTCCACCTACCTGCTGGACTTGAGGCGCAGAGCTAGTGGAGCACTGACCTTCCACCCTCCTCACCCTGAGTACCACTATCATCTAGACGACATCATGGCCTTTGCTTTCTCTGCCAAGCAAGCAGGTCCGACCTTTGTCTAAATGTTTTTTAATTACCTCCAGCGAGGAGGTTATGTTTGGAAGATATTTGGCAGGATTATGAAAAATCTTCTCAATTTCCATGACATTTTGTGGACTGGGACATATAATAGGCCCAATGTAGAAATCCTAGATCACCCTCTGCTGCCACTGCTTTTCAAATGATAAAGAAGATATTTTACACTGACTCCTGATGATATCTGTTTCTGTCGCAGGTGTCCAGATGTACTTGTGCAACAGGGACCATTATGGATATTTACCCGAGCCCCTCCTGCAAGATCAGACCCTGGAGGAGGAAGAGGAGAGTTTTACCCACACGCTGACAGAGGCACTGAGTACGTTCTCTCTAACTGAGAATTGGGGGGGGATCTCCCTCTTCAGTCTTTGCTCATCGTTTCTCTGGTCTGTGTGAGCATATTTGGTCTTTTTCGCTCTCACAGTCCTGACACATGTCTCACTCCTCTGTTAAAGGCCACCGACTCTCATTTCACTCTCCCCTCCTCTTCATTGAGTTTCACATTAGCTAGGTGTTGAACTCAGAAAAACACCCTGAGAAATCCCCTGACAAAGAAATCCCCCCTTGAAACAAAAAGAGAATCATGTGAAGTGGAGCTTAAAGGTCTGTGTGTGTCTCTTTCCAGTTGACTACACCATGGAGCCTTCCCAGTACGTTCACACCGCACCTAAAGAACCAGGAAAGATGGGGTTTGATGAGGTGCAGATTCATTTTCAGTTGAGTAGATGTGTCAGAGTTGTTGCTGTGTAAGTGAACGGTCTCTTCACTCTGCCCCCCCTCCACCTCCAGATCTTTCTGATCAATCTGAAACGTCGCTCGGACCGACGGGACAGGATGTTGAGTTCTCTGGCCGTCCTCGGCATCAATGCCACACTGACAGAGGCCGTGGATGGCAAGTATGACCAAACAGTTACTGCTCTCTGTACGCAGTGTGGTGGAGGTGGGATTCACCAATAAGAGTTAAGACCACGTAGAAATATTCTATTTAAAACTTGTAGGGAGTAAAGTATCGTCATTAAAAAGTGTCAAATACAAAAGTTGTACTACTACTTAGAACGACCTCTCAGACTGTTAAATGTATATGTAACATTTGATTATATTATTATTAATATATACATATGTAATCGATACCGTAGCTTGTTTGGGTGGACCTTATTTATACAATTGTGTATAAAAATGCTGCATATTATATTTTGTACATATATTTTTTAACCTCCAAAGTAACTAGTGACCAGTGGCAAGCTCCAAAATTACGTTCAAGTTTGTACGACTTGCACTTGTACTTTTTATTAATGGTATTTTATGCATCTGTCCACATTCGACAGAGAAATATTTTCGGCAATGCATTGAATTCACAGTCAGAGAGTTACAAGTCACTTTTCACAAGACTCTGAACAAATTCTCAACAGTACAGAAAGTAAAAAATACATGTTCCACCTTGACCAACTTCCACATTAAGATGGTGTTTATATATATGTGATATATATTCAGATAAAAACTACTAATATTCTGCTACTTGATCACCATTTTTAATCCAGGGCTGTTGTAACAGATTCAATATACACTGTGGTCTATCAGTATAATTACTGTTATGGAAAGGATCGGAATGCCTCTCTCACCACTTCTAGAAATGTAAATTATAATTTGAGAATTTAATAATAATTTCTGTTTGTAAAGATGCAAATATCTTTAAAAGTGACATTTTGTGTTATGTGGCTTTATCATGAAATAAACAAGGCTCCACTGGTTAGAAATATTTTCCCTGTCTTAAACTGATGATTATATTTGTGTTGTCCACACACAGAGCCTTGAACTCCTCTCAGCTGCAGGCCATGGGCATCGACATGCTGCCTGGGTACAAAGACCCGTACTCAGAGCGTGTGCTGACCAGAGGAGAGATCGGCTGCTTCCTCAGTCACTACAACATCTGGAAGCAGGTACGAATACACACTGTGCACGACACACTCCTCAGTGTCGGTACTAAAGAGGCAGCATGGACATAATAAGCTGTTGATGATGATTGCTGCTATGTGTTGCCCCCTAGGTGGTGCAGCGGAAACTGCAGCGTGTGCTTCTGCTGGAGGATGATGTGAGATTTGAGGCCAAATTTCGAAGCAGGCTGGTTGCCATTATGGACAATGTGATGACAGTGGGACTGGACTGGGACCTGATGTAAGTGAATTCTTATTCTGCATGCTACTTTTACAGATAATTGTGCAGATAAGGACTTTTGGAATATCTTTTTTTCACTCACTGACCTGTCTCCCTGAAGTTATGTGGGTCGTAAGCGGCTGCAAGTGAAGGAGCCAGAGAGCTGGGTGGAGGGAGTGAGTAACCTTGTGCACCCTGGTTACTCCTACTGGACTCTGGGTTACGTCCTGTCCCTGCAGGGGGCCAAAAACCTCCTGCAGGCCAAGCCTCTGCACAAAATGCTTCCTGTGGATGAGTTCCTACCCATCATGTTCAACAAACACCCCAGGTGAGTCTCATGTACTGTTTGTACGTTCAAATGTTAAACTTTGAATGACAGTAAGAGCCTCTTGTAGGCGAGTCTACAGTGAAGTGAAACTGCCTTTCTCCTCATTTTTAAACATGCCCACTTCCTTCCCTCCTCAGAGATGAGTACAAGCAGCATTTTGAGCGGAGGGAGCTGAGAGCGTTTTCCGTGGAGCCTCTCTTGCTCTTCCCCACACACTACACAGGAGAGCCCGGCTACCTCAGCGACACCGAGACGTCCACCATCTGGGACGACGAGGCAGTGGAGACAGACCGGGACAGGGACAGGGCCAAACACAGGCGTGAGCAGGAAGCTGAGGGGCCTGGGTTTCGACATGTGGCTTCTCAACCTGCTCGTGGTGGCGGGCCTCCCCTCGCTGCCAGTGGAAACAGAGATGAACTCTGAGGGAGACTTGACACATGTCATGGCACAAAGCCAGGCCAGTTGAACAACACCAAAAACATCTGCCCACCCCCTCTCTGTGCAAGTTGCTTGTTTAAAGATAAATAACCATCTGGTACCCAATTGGGTCATTTGATCAAATCAAAAAAAAATTGTTAAGGTTTAAACATTTCCATTTTAGCTACTTGAGGACCCAACTTGAAGTTGTGATCATCTCAGGTGATATTGGACTTAATTGGTGCATATTTACAAACTAACCAGTCGGATTTTTCAGCCCAAGGTAGTCAGTCGCCTTACTCCCCAATACAAGCTGTAAAGACTCTGGCAAACATTTCAATAGATTCTGAATATTATAGAAGTCCAGAAATACATCCGTTTATAATATCTACAGGCAAGTACATCATCATAGTGCTATACCACCATTGACAAAAAGATTCAGATTTTGACAGGATATTTGAAATATCAATCAATCCGTCCATTCATGCAGTGAGAGGTAGTGTAGACGCTGGACAAGTCAACAGTCAATATACAGAAGAACAACCATTCACGCCATACAGGAGATTTAGTGCTGCCAAATAACCTGACCTGCATGTATTTGGACTGTGAGAGGAAGTCGGAGAACCACGTCAGTGAAAGAGGCCTTAATGTAAAAATGTCTGGTTCCATTATGAGAAGGATCTTGTTAAAAATTAAACCTTTCACATTATTATATGAAACCTAGCAATTGTAAGGAAAGAGACAAGCCTTAGATATACATAAATCCAATACTACAGCTCAGCCACCTCTCACCAGTTATAAAGCCTGAGGTGCATCAATGGGTCAGAATGTAAATTTCTGTTACAGTAATGACATTATGCTTCTCAAAAAAATTGTGTTTTAGACTCTTAAGGGAAATCAGCTAATCTATTATTCCTCAAATATATATTCCCGTTCATATGTTGTTATGGCTGATACGTTTAATGTACCTTCAATGACCAGAGGAGACACAGCAGTCAATTTAAGGATTTTTATTTAAAAAAAAAAAAAAAAAAAAAAAGCACTGGAATTTTCATGTCAAGCAAACAATGGAACCTTTTCATATTAGTATTGTTCCACATCACAAAGTGAGTAATGAAAAGAATAATTAAACCACACAAATGATACTTTTTTTGTAATAAATTAATCAGCATAACAAAAGATATAAAACATGCTTGTACTTCGGTGTTGCAAAGGATATTTTGAAAGTCCAATGATCAAAATTTAAGACACCTGAGAATATAAATATCAAAACAGCTTGTTGCAGCAATTATTTAGTTCCACAGCTCCTCCTAGTCACCTTAACTAAAGCTTTGATAAGAGGATTTCTTTTAAAAATTACATAAATGTAAAAATTAGGCATCAATTTAAAAAACATCAGTTTCTGTACAATGTGCATATCGAAATTAGTGTGGTGACGAGAGAAATCATCGTGGGTGTTTTTCTCAGCAAGGCAGCGCAGCAAAAGTAAAATCCAAAGTGGATAATGCTCGTCTGACATCAAGCCACATTCAGTGATATGAACAAATAGATTTGGACTGAGCTTTTTCAATTGATATCTGCAGTGAAGTGACGGTCTACTTTTTACATGTTCAGCCTCTGTCCTGCAGCCGGCAGCGAGTCTTTCCCTTGGCGAATCCAAGCAGCTGCTGAGCTTTACAGACAGAGGCTGCGGTGCAGGATTTATCCAGCAGATTAATTTACCACTGTCTACTAAAAACAGAATGTCACTGAGGCAGGGAGAAGGAAATTCTGCTGCTACACAGGTAGTAGTAATGTTGCATATACAGACAACAGGAAAGACATTGGGCACATTACAGACCATCTAGCTGATAAAAACTCATTTCTGAAACCCAAGGCTCGATGGCTTTATATGAATTTCTGAAAAAGAAGTTGGATGGATGCCGCACAGATACCGCAAAGAAAAGAAAAAAGGAAAAATCAGTGAGGTATGTTGTTCTTGTGATATTGTAGCTTTGAGATCTGGACAGAGTCTGAGTGTAAAGACACTTCCATCTATGAGGAGAGATGGAAGGATAGATTTCCAGTTTGAAAACGTAGAAAGCAAGTAGGTATTCGTTGTGTGATTCTTTGTTAAAGAGTCCGTGTGTTCGTGGTCACTGCCAGCAGCGACCAAAAACCGTCAAGAGATTAAACCTCAGAGGAAATGTGCACACAATGTCGAAGCCTTGTATTCCCTTGGATGAGTACAGCTTGTATTAAAATGAACAGATCAACAGAGAAATGGTGATAAGAGGATGGTTTGAAGTATGAATGAGGAAGACACCTGAAGTTGTTCTTTTTAAATGTGGAGGAAACAAAGTCAACAGATCTGGGAGTGATGATGAAGTCTTATGAAACAAAAATAATTTTAAAAAATCTAATCGAAACAAATTGCTTAACATAAGATGGCCTGGATGACTACGCAAACACCAAAATAAACAAAACAACAACTACTCAGTTATTTTATCACGCTTTCTAAAGCACTTGGACATGAAGGCAGTTTTACACACCATTAGTTATTAGAGACATCAGCAAAGTTCCACAGTGCTTGCTTGCAGAAGCATAGGAACAGTGCAAGCCATTACACTATTCAACCAAATACACCTGTAAGGAAAAAGTGCCATATTGCATAATGAGTATCTGATGAGCCCGCAGGAGGGCATATATATACCTATACAATGATCTAACTGTAAACATGGTGCGAAGTAGTTATGACATAGTTTAAGGCTTTCAGAGTTTTCCTGAAGAATTGTTGTTCACTGAGATAAAGGAATACGTCCACGAGTTGGACAAACAGTGTGGAAACATTAAAAAAGAAAATAAAAAAGATTCAACCTCTCTAGACTCGGACCTGGACAATGCATGTGCTCAAATTGGTTTTAAACGTCTACTTTACTTGAGGTTTACTTGATTTCAGTCAAATGTTACTCCACAAGGAATATTCAATTTAGGTGCCAGGTTTTGTTTGACCCAGTGTAGAACTAAATCTAAAATTTATTACAGTGGCCATTTTAATTTATCTAACACAAATGTAATAGCCACAGACTGTGTATATAGATGAACGAAACATTTCCACCTCCTCTCACTATCCAGAAATGAAGCCAAAATACCCCAGATGTGAATTCTGCAGTCATTTCTCACCGGACTCTGTGCAGTACGGTGGTCAGGGGGGGGAGACGTATTTGCGAAATAACGTAAACACGCATGCTCGACCAACCATGAGTCAGTCTCAGCTATCAATCGAGATGTTTCACCTCATTTCGATTGCATAACATAACGAATTAAAACCAAATTAAATGGAAAAATTTGCATGTGAAAACAAATCAATTTAATAAGAACTATCTAAAATGTCAGAAACAAACTTTGAGAATTTTTTTTTTGTTTGTTTGGTCCATGTGAGACATGGACCACTAAGATGGAGGTGGCGTGCTTAATGACCAATACTGCAGCCAGCCACCAGGTGGGGATCGAGGCACTTTGGCTTCACTTTTGGGCGCGATCATGTCGTCCATCTTTCTGTACAGTCTATGGTAATAACATTATTAACAGCTGCATTCCATTTAGAAGTATTGTATAAGTCTTTTTAACGCTGGTTCACTGCAGAACTGAGCCATTGTTTAAGTTAGTTACACCTGAGCGACAAGTTAAAATGCCCTTCACAATAAAGCTCTAGTGGTATAATCTTTCCCGACTTTGTTTAAATTACTCTTATAATTCTAACACCAGATTTGATTCCCACACACAGGGTTAGAATAGGAAGTACTTGAAGTTATAAACTTTGTTTCAACTGCTGCTGAAACTTACACCGTGTGAAGAAAACCCGGCACACCTGATCCTGAAATATGCTCCCCGCGCCCCTGTTGAGCACGGGGGTGAACGCCTCTACTTGGAAGGTCGAATATCAAGCTCACCTAATGTCATGTTTTTGTCCCTAAATATTTTCACACCATAGCATACACACATTCTCCAGTTCAGTCACTAACAAAAAATACCTACTAAAAAAAATACACACCAACACTCACAGGCAATCTCATCCTATCAAGCGTATACTGTTACCCCTAATATAAGGACTACAATTCATCACATGTATTAATTCTGCTGCTAGTAGCATTACCATGTCTCTACATTAAAAGCTTAAAGCTTATATACATTTGCATCAGTATTAGAGATAATACTACTGTGTATTATGTGTCAGCGTTTCATGAATAACTCATCTAAACTTGAGGATGGCGTGCATACAGCTTTTCTAGAGTGAACTCTGACCCACTTTCTGGAAAAAAAAGGTCATATTTGATCTATTAAACTCAATATACAAGAGAAAAACAATATAGACAAATATCACCTCAATGATGGTTATGCGATTAAAAAAAATTTAAGGAATGTGTCACCACTTAAACTCAAAGCTACAAAAAAAAGCTCAAAAGCTCCTAGTCACTGCCTCGCTAGCTAACATCACAATATTGTGCTACTCATGGTAAATAAATGGTACTTAAAAGCACGACAACCAGGAAATAAACCACAAGAAACAGAAGTTTTGGCTTTTGATGAATGGGTAGATTTGTACAGAAAACGTGAAAAATCCCTGCAATTTGTGAAAGTGTTTCAGTTTGAGAGGTTGGATTTAGGGTCGGTGCTTAATGATTCCAAATCTTATCGAATCCTGATTGAGAATGAAAACCCAAGTATGTTGAAAATAAGGTTTGAACTGCCATAAACCTGTCATAAATGAAGTTATTTTTTCATTTGTTCTTAGCTAAAAGAAAAATGAATTCTGTTGCACCATGTTAATGGTTTTTATGGCTGTAATTTTCACTTTGAGGCTTTAAAGTCCGGCATTACGAGTCAATGAGCACGACAGCTGTGTGGCACAACTGGTTTTACGGAATTTTTGCATCAATGTGATGAAGTACCTTGACTTTACTGGTGTATAATTCAGAGGATAAACCAAAAACGGACTCTCTCATCTAGTTCTTTTCGTATAAAAGGTTTTCACCGTTTAATTTCACTATGTCACAATACAGCATAAGAAACACCCTGCAGCTTTACACCTTTCTGTAGGAAATGTGTCATCATATTCTATTAACTTCCCTCCCCTGCATGTATTTATTACTGAGTAGTTTCATGTCACTTCATTTCAATCTTTTGTGAAGCTACACTTGAAAAACTCGCTCCAGTCTGCCATATTGTAAACATTATACACGTGGTTTGATCCATGTGTAAGCAGCCATGTAAACGAAGTGCAGAAAGTCCAAACTTTGCTCTCAGGAAACGATAAGCGGAATCAAAAAACACATTTCTTAAACAAATCCCTGGTTCTCATAAATGTGGAACATTCGTGAAAACCAACCCTGGTTAAGTTGAGCAGGTGGATAGTGGTCACATGACTCATCTGGGTGGATGGAGAGATGAGGCTACGTGCTCCTCACTTCCAGCTCTGTGTGTTCACTCGTGTACAATGTGTGTATGTGTGCATTTTGGAGTACAACACCGTATTTCTAAATCCTTGTCGGTGGATCTGATTGTAGCTGGTTAAGTTGAAACCACCGCAAGCTTCCGTGCTGCTGCTGATCCCAGTGCACAGGAAACCCAGACACGCACCATCCTAATGGTGCAGGGCCGGACTGGAAGCAGAGGATGTGCCCTTGTTGCGTCCCAACATGGAGGGCTGGAAGTCAGGATGGCGCCGGGCGTGCTTGATCAGGTGGTCGCTGCGCATGAAGCGCTTGTCGCACAGTGGGCACAGGAAGCGCTTTTCTCCTGTGTGGGTACGGGTGTGGCGGGCGAGCTCGTCGGAACGGGCAAACTTTTTCTCACACTCGGGCCAGGTGCAGGGGAAGGGCCTCTCGCCTGCAGCACAGAGAAGGAAAAGAGCCGGGACAACCATTTACTGCCAGTGACCAATAACAAGCCACCAAGTCACCACGACTACAAGCATGCAACAGATGTGTTTGCCTGAAAGCAGGTGAGTATCAGTTGGGAGAAATGCTTAGCAACCCAGTGTAGCACCAATACAGTGCAGAAGTTCATCAATACACACAATTATAGTAAAGTATAAATGTTACAAAAAAATTATGTCGTCTTCAAACCCGTAAAAGACGCAACACAACACAACAAAGTCTGACACTGGGAAATGTTTGGCATTTGAGTTAGAAAAATCAAGTTTCCATTAGCCAATTTATCAATTAATCAGCAAAAATACAAGTTCTAAGAAATCCAAATTCATGCCTATGTAATAGGCTGCCCATTTTATTATTTCATCCTTCATACAATTTAAATATTAGTAGGGCATAGTATTTAACTGTTACCACAATAAAGCAAGATATGTTTTGATATTTGAATAACAGTTTATAGTCTGTTTGTTTAAAGTTGTTCCTCATAGATAATAACCATCTACTTTATAGGACAGAGTGAGGATTGTTTTATGGTCCCTGTATGAATATTTTAATGGATAAAGTTTAACTGACTACATTTAAGATAATGACGAAACTACTGCCTGTATTTCCTAAATGGAAAAAAAAAGTAATCTCGTCATAGTTAAATACGTGTCAAAACATATCTAGACTCTAGATCCTGCAGATTAGTTTTCCTAAACCACTCCTAGCCTTAATCTCCGCCAGGCAACATGAGTCAAGCCACGATGAGCGAGTGGGATGCTGCTCGGTGCCATTTTCAAGATCACAAAGCCGGGGCCACGTTGTTTGTTGCAGGGACACTTTGTGGGCGTTCCCACCACCGCTTCTTTCCTGCCCTTAATCCGTCTGCGCCTGCTCAGTGATCCTGAACACACCGATTCCCCTCGTTTTACAGCAGGGGAGAAAGAAAACCACCAGCAGCACGTTGTACTCTGGGCTGGAGCTGCCATATCAGGCTGATTTGGTTCCAGCTGAAACCAGGCTTTACAACCGGGGGGTTCGGAGACCTTTTTCAGTGACACCTCCACGGCCAACACCACAAACTGGTGAAAAGTAGATAATCATTTGCAGAAGATCTCTTTAAAGAGGTTTTGACAACACACAGAGTCAGTTTCAGCTCCCACCAGCACAGATCGTGAAGTTAAAGCTACACAGCCACTCATCGAGCACTTGCTGCCGCCATCCACGGGACAGGCGGTGTCCGACAATGAACTCTTTGCCACCGACGTTAAAGGTTTCGTCTTACGTTCATTTCATATGCAAATGCGGCCGGGGAGGAAGAACGTCGTCACCGGGTTTAACGTCCAGCCCAGTTCTTTTGTTAGTTTACTTCTTTGTCCCGGTCTCCGAAGGGGAGTTTCTCTATCGTTGCCTCTTTGTTTGGCCACGTTACTGAACCAAGTCGACGGTTAATGGGGGAGAAGAAAAAAAAACTGCCGCCGCCGCCACGCTGCTGTTAGCTAATCCCGGGAAGTACAAAAGAGCCCCCCCGCCCCCCACGATCTGATTTAATGGTCATTACCGATGTGGGTGACAAGGTTTACATATCAAGGGTCAGATGTGTGTGTGTGTGTGTGCACGACATGTGAGCGGATCGTGTTGTTGTGGCCGTACCTGTGTGTGTCCGGATGTGCGCCTTCAGGTGGGACGATTTCCCGTAAACTCGGTCGCATCCGTCAAAAGTGCACTGGTGCCTCTTCACCGGGGACCGGGGGGGGCCCACGCCTCCTCCTCCTCCCCCCCGGACCTGCTGCCCGGGCACCGGGGTGGCGGAGGGGGTCATGGTGGGGGTGGTGGGGTCGGACAACGTGGTGTAGCCGCTCTCGCCGCCGCACGACGAGTTGCTGCTCTCCGAGTAGGCCGACATGGGGCGGAACTTGCCGTGCAGGTCGGTGAGGATGCCGGCCACCGCCATCATGTTGGCCCCCTCCAGCCGCAGCGTCTCCCGCACCTCCCGGTCCTCGATCGTGCCGTCGGGCTCCCCGGGGAGCAGGCCCGCCGGGGTGGGCAGGCCGACGGGGGCCATCGGAGTGGGTCGGTGCAGGACGGGACCGCTGGAGATCGACACCAGACACTCGGCGGCGAAATAGTCAGACGAGGCGGTCAGCGACATGGTTCCCTGCCTGGTTCTGTTGGCTTTAAGCGGGTAAAACGGAGAGATCCACCAGGAGGGGCTCTAACGGTTTGACTGATCCCGACCTCGTTTCGATCAAACTCGACGATCCACCCGTGTCCAGCGGAGCCCTGTTACCGCCATGCAGCGCCTCGGTACTTAGGAAGTGACTCGGTGGGTCAAAGAGAAGGCTCGGGTGTGTGAACGATCGCGGGCTAGAACCGGGTCAGATCCTCCGGGCCAACGTGTGCGCGCCTCGCCGCCTGACGGTTCATTGTGTCTGATGCTCGGAGAGGCGGCTGCCGGTCAAACCCACGCCCCCTGGTCCCGACTGACGGTGCGTTCACAGACAGTCGGGAGCGAATGAGCAGGAGGTGCTCGTGTGTTTACATCTCTGAAAGCACCACACACCGGTGCGCTTATTCAGCCAGTGCAATTACCTCAATGTCGTTTTATTAGTCATGAGTTAAACGTAAGAATCCAAAGGAAAGTCACAAATAAAACAGACATGTAAAGAAAAAGAATAAATAAAATAGATGTTCGACTACTTTTATACGTTGGTGCAAAATACACAAGTACGATCGCCCCAGCCTTCTAGTACACTGGGCATATTATTGCGTGAATGGAACAACAAGCTACACAACCAATACAATGCGGTGACATTAATGTTGGGGTGAAGGCACGTAGGGGTTCTTAAATCCGACTTTTCTCCGCGCGTGAACGCACCGTGAGCCGCCAGAGAGCAGGGGCTGACGTCGGCAGCTCGGGCGTGGACCGCGGCGGAGCGTGCGTGGTGGGAAGTAGGTGGCGAGCAGCTCGGGTAATGATGGGGGAAGGAGAGGAGCCCGGGATGAAATCAAAGGCGTGTCCCACGATAACCCCTCAAATGTCCACTTCTGTCATTAGAGACACAGACGCTAGATGTCTCTCTTCTCTCAGACGAATCCTTCCTTCAACTGTGGTGGCTCGTTGTCCAAGAAAGTCTGTGCTTGAGCTTGGAAGAGAACACAACCCTCCTTGTCTTTAATAGATTATGTTCATATTAACTATCTGCTTATGTGTGGATTGTCATATAATCTCCAAACAAATGCCAGATTACCATGGATAGAGCGTTATCATTTATTACTGCATTTATTCTGTTGTGCTTTTTGGTTTCAAACTAGGCCTGTATTGAAATGTACTGAAATGAAAATCCTCCTCTCTGTCTATTTACTTTTGGCCCCCATGTATTATCTTTATCTCTCTCTCTCATTCTCTGCGTCTCTCTCTGATCTGTTGCTTTCAGGGACCAACACGGAGTTCTTTGTTTAGATCACCATGCAGAACAAAATAAAGCAACAGACTGCCAGGGTTTTACGTGAATCACTACAAGCCAGCATCCGCACCTTGATGGTCCATGGAAGTAAATCAGTCTCATCAGATTTTTACATTTTAAAGTCTTTGAATTTCTATCACAGCATTTTTTTTACGTTGAAATTAATCATTTGCATTTTTTGCCACTGAAATTCAGTCTTCACATTTTCAAAGTCTAATATTCAAATGCAAAAATTCAGATTAAACGTCCAGGATACCAGGAAAAGCAATCGATAGTCTCACATCGAACCATGCTGGTTTGATGCCACGGCCGGTCTAGTAGTAGCTGACAGAATGGTGCTTCTCGCTGTCGCATCACCTGACTTCACATGACCACTGACACATGACCTGATTGGTCGTAGGTTTGATTGTTTATACCGGCTACAGAAGGTCTGAAAGTTAAAGAATGATTTCAACAGTTGGTGATGAGACAACAGATCACTCACCACTTTTTGACGGCGCACAGCCAAGTTGGGGATGTGTTTTATCGCCACCTACAGGACAGATCATGAGCACTTTGGTTAGTTCAAGGGATGAAGTCAGAGTGATGTGAGAATATTATATTAAATTATTTTATCACATTATATGATGTACTTGCTGGTAAATCATCAGACCTTCTGTGGCTGGCACTAACTGAGCCAAAGTGCTCCAAGTACTTGGCCTCAAAGTCAGCTGCACCAAGGACCACAGACACAAAAACCATGGTTTAATATAGTTGTGAAAAAAGGAGCATCACTACCTCTAACTTAATATTTTGTTGTTTTCCAGGACAGACATTTTGATATATCAAATCATAATCCACTTTTTAATATTTCTAAGGCTGTCAACCACCACATTTCAACATATGGAGTCTTTTCAGATGTTGTGGAAATGGCTCAGTGGAGAGAAATCATCAGATAGCATCATGACAACTAAGTAAAATCCGTCTGCCTGACAGGCGGCTGAAAGACAAGTATGTGTTTGTATCATTTAATTTACAAATCATATCTGGTTTGTCTAATCTTTTTCAATATTTACATCTAATCCTCTGGAATAAGTCAATAATGATATCTCTCAGAACCCTTGGCTGAGTGTACTGACCAGAGTGTTTGTACTTATCAGGTATTAGTACCACATTGGTCTTGTTCGTAGTTTTACTACAGTGTACTGCCATTGAGAAATAATTATAACACACAGAGACATCAGAAACTGTGCATGCCACCAAAATAAAACTTGATTGAAAATGTATTTCAAGAAATAAAGCTTGATGTCAGTAGCATTAAATTAACATTAACATAATTTGTACCCAATTGAACATATAAGAATTTTAAAGAAGTGAAATTGATTGTATTTTAGACCCCAACCCTATCATCACCATGTGTGTATTCTAACTGTTAAATTGCTGCTAATACTATGGGGCCATTATTGTACAAAAGTATTCTCTGTGAATGTATAAAAGAACCTCAAAATGTCTAATGAGAATTGTGAATGTGTACATGGATCTGCAAATGTGTATTTAGAATATGTGTGTGTGTAAAAATATCTTCAAATATGTATTCAAATTCTAAAGTGTATTTATATCAGTAAATATACACAAATCAGCAGGTTCTGCTAAAAAAATAGCACACATAACAAGCCTCCATTCTGCTCCTGTGGTGTCGTCCAAGTGTCGAGCCCAGACATTCAAACTCAACTCGAAACCTGTGTCATTTACACCATGTTGTCGTTTTTAGTCTAACACACAAGCTCACGCCCAAGGGCACCTGCGGGGTGGGCATTAGCATTGCTAATTCTGCTAGCATCGCTCCCTCCGGTAGTGGACATTTAGGATTAAAACATGATGTAAATTATGTCTTAAATGGCCAGTTACTTCAATTGTATTGGATTTGGCTGAAATAGTGTTAGGCCTGAAACCTGTGCCCCTTCAAACGGAGTTACAAGGGTTAGTGGTTGAAATCTCCAACGACTTGTGGGGCAGCACTTCAAGGAGCCGTCGCGAGAAACTTCACCATCATCAGCAGTCGTCCTGAGAACCCGGTATGTCATCATTAATCGTCATTATAAATAGACGCGACAAAAAGTAATGCCAGGGAACTCCTTATAATAACATTGTGGAGATCTAAAATAAACCAATGCTATAGCTTCCAGTTACTAAAGTGATAAATGTTTGGTATCCGAATTACATAATGCAGGTGAAAGAAATTACCAGGTAAATGCTCAGCACATGTTTTCCCGCTTCCCCTCCGGACTGTGGCACAATGACATTTGCCATTGGTCAGCAATAACAATGTAGCCTTAGCATGCTAGCTACAAAGACCTCGGCAGGTGTAACAATGGGCTTGGACTGAGGCTGCGTGGTGGAAAGTGTGTGGAATAAGTTTCATTATCAGAAAGTCAAATCAAGCAGTAGAACAACGTTTTTTGTTGGTCTGTAATCTGTAATATTCACATTCTGATATTTGAGTATTTTAAAGAAGAATATGTTACTGTTCTCAGGGTTCAGAGTCAGTTCCATCTGATCTAGCATTTAGTGTTTTATGTGTGAAAAAAGTCAGACTGAGACGAACAGTACTATGAGTTGTAGTTACCACAGTGTGCCAGCAGAGGGAGTAGAGCGTTGTTCAAAAGTGACATGAGCAGGGGAAGATGCAGCAGATGTGCATTTTCATACAACTACTCCCTTTTTCAGGACTTTTACAGGAGCAGCCCCCCCCCCCCCCCATGAATTATTTGTATCTCTCTCTCTCATTATCTCTGTCTCTCTCTGATCTGTTGCCTTCAGGGACCTGATAGAGACAAACATGGAGTTCCTTTGTTAGATAATCATGCAGAACAAAATAAAGCAACAGATTGCCAGGGCTTTATGTGAATTACGACAAGCCAACAGCTGGATAATGTCAGAGTGATCCCATGTGTAAATACAGCAGGAGATCACAATGATGTCAGTTATGTATCTGCATCAATCAACACCCATTTAAATGAATGCAATAGCCCAGAGTTTCACACAGTGTGGTGGAATGAAGACGTGATCGAAAAAAATGAATGAGCTGTTTGACTGCATGTAAAAGAACCAACTAGTAATCCAGTGTGTTTTCTTACAAAGTGAGAGAAAACAAACTGTGATCACTCGTAGGAGAGTGCAAATGATCATCCATCAGTATCAGTGTCCCTTGAGTCAAAGTAAGTGTGTAAATGAGTTATGTCTGTGTCTCAATTCAGGGGCCGAATCCTTTGGAGGATACAGCCTCAGACAGAGGATACCATACGAAATCCGGAAGTGGAGACAAGGAGGAGATTTAAATATTTAATGAAAACAAAATGGTTAATATGATGGACAATAACATGGTGTACAATAAACATATACAAGTTCCTTACAATAGGAAAGCATTAACAGAGGCTGGAAGGCAGGGACCCAAACCATGTGGGATGGTGGTGGGTGGGGATGAAGGAATTGGGGCTGGAGGAATTGGGGAGGGGGTTGTTTGGTTTGGATGACAGTGGGTGGTTGGGGATGGGATGGGGTGGGGCTAGGTACAGGGTTGTTTAACCAGGGGTGCTGCTGCATTTCCTCCAGAGTGGCACGGACCTCAGGATCTAAAGCCAAACACTTTCTCAAGAAGTCTTGGCATTCTGTGAGGAGAGAGGACAGACGACAAAGAAACGATGAGTCTTGAATCTAAGGTGATCGACTTTAACATGGAAGGAACATAATAACTGCACATTGTAACCAGATTTGTCTCACCTTTGGACCACACAGAGCTGATTTGGAGTTCATGTCTGCGGAACCATGTGGTGTGGAACTGCCTGAATCCATCCAGCATTTCAAATAGCAATGATGCCAACTGCCAGACTGTCGTGGGGCCGGCCATGTATTGCCCATTCATTTGAAACTCTGGAGGAGCGTATGCTACGGTTCCTACAATATGTCAGAAAGAAGGAGACAGAAAAAAGCAAAGGATGAGGAACAGGCAGAGATTTAACAGTCAGATGAATGAAAAGCAGGATAACAAGACAGGTTGGCTGTACCAAAATATTGGTTGAAAACGCAGTTTTTCTTCTTAATGCAGCCACATCCGAAATCAATGAAGCGCACTCGCAGGCCATAAGAGCTGAACTCAATGAGGATGTTCTCTGCTTTTATATCTCGGTGGAAGACGCCCTTGGCTTGGAAATCAATGGCACCATCCACCAGCTGCTCCATGATGATCTGAAAGAGATAAAGAGTCACAAATGAGTAAGAGTGGTGAAGAAGGGACTCTGGGTGGGATTGAAAAATACAGTCTATGTTGGAGCTGCTCTGGATCTTTCAACCAGAGCACACTTCACATGAACTTGTAGGGGTTCAAATATCAATCTTCTCCTGAGCACTTTGAGGACTAAGCTGAGGTCAAAGGCCTTTCTTATTATCTGGGACCAGCAATTGAAAAAACGACCTGACACAAGGTCTATTTAATGGCTGTTGTGTAGCTTTTAATCATAGTATGTGATCTGCTGACAACTTCAAAAATGAATTTGTGCTGAAAAAGTCAATGATATATCCAATAATTACAACTCAAGTTCCCTCTTTAAGGTGAAGGTTTCTAGAGTGAATGCCAAATAATTTAATTTACGAATATAAAATGTTAGTTGTGATTGGACCCAAATGAAATATGGGTGTGAGAGCAGCCAAACACTCTCCACTGAAACTGATGATATTCAAAATAATGACCTTTTCAGTAGAAGTCTGGGAAACATCTCACACAAAGAATAAAACAACAGTACCTTTGCAACGTCCTCGGCCATCGGACCACGGTGTTCCTTCATGAAGCGCAGCAGTTCCATAGAGGGTACTGGCCTCTCCATGACCAGTATAACCTCTTGGTCCAGATCGTACCAGTCCAGTAACGACACGGCTGCAGATCTTCCCACAGTCACTGGTTTGCCTGCGGCTTTCTGCATGAGCAGCACCTCCTTGGGAATCCAGCGTGACCTCCCATTTAACTTCTAAAGGAAAAATATGTGTGTATCTCATCAACAACAAGGAAACAACAAAAACATAAAAGTCACAGAATGATTACAACAGTTGGTGCTGAGACAACAGATCACTCACCACTTTCTGACGGCGCACATCCGAGTTGGGGATGTGTTTTATCGCCACCTATAGGACAGATAATGATCACTTTGGTTAGTCCAAGGAATGAAGTCAGAGTATGTATGTGTGATGTGAGAATATTATATTAAATTATTTTATCACATCATATTATTTACTTACTGGTAAATCATCAGATCTTCTGTGGCCGGCATAGACTGAGCCAAAGCCTCCTTGACCAAGTTTTTCAAGCTCCAGGTACTTGGCCTCGAAGTCAGCTGCACCAACAAACAAAGACACAGACACATGGTTTAATAAAGGCATTCAACCACCAATTTTCAACATATGGAGTCTTTTCAGATGTTGTGGAAATAGCTCAGTGGAGAGAAATCATCAGATAGCTTCATGACAACTAAATAAAATCCATCTGCCTGATAGGCGGCTGAAAGCTCTGAAAGATAAGTATTTGTTTGAATCCTTTCATTTACATATCATATCTGGTTATCTTAATCTGTTTCAATATTTACATCTATCCTCTGGAATAAAGTCAATAATTATATTCCTCAAAATGTAGACGTATTTCTTTAAGTTGGACAAGAATGGCCAAATAAGAATGATGATCAATCTCTTGAGGCCTTTCTCACAAAGTTTTACATTGTTGTTGTCAATGGAGGAGGAGAAGTACTAGTATAAGACATGCACCATCAGTGCTGGGGCCCTAATAAAATGATTTGTATTGGAAATAGGGTGACATTTTATGAATGCCTTGCACTGAGCTCCACACAAAAAGACTTGACACATCTGGAGAAGTAGCTGTAACCTACCTGAAAAAGCCTTCAGATGATTGGACACGGTTGTATCTTCCATGTCGTCCAATAATCCAGATCCAAAAGAGATGTAGGTTGAATAATATCCAAACGCAATGTTTATGTTGTCTGAAGTATAGAAAAGTGTGTCAGGCTCTGTTGATTTTGGGAGGACAACTGATTATGTGATCTGATAATCTATGGTTATATTGTAGAAACTTCAAAGGCACATTGCCTTTGATCTTTGAAATTAAAAAAAAATGCAGCTGTCCATGCATTAGACCTTTTGATTGTATTATTTCTGGGCTGTCAAAATTAACACGTTAATCTATGAGATTATTGTGCCCGAGATTAATGCGTTAAAATATTTTAACGCAGTTAGCGCAACTTTGTTTACTTCCGGTGTGCGGAAGAAAATTCAGCTCCTCGAGCAAGCTGCCAGCGTCGCCCTCACCGGTGACCACTGGACGTCAGTCAGCACTCAGCAATGACATTTACCTGGGTTCCTTTCCGTCCTCTCATGTGCACTCTTTTTTATCTTCCTCGAACTGTGTGTGTGTGTGTGCGCATGTTCGTCTGCGCGGCGCTAGCGTTAGCTCCGCGTTAGCGTTAGCTCCGGGGGCTAGCGCTAGCCGGGCTGCTAACCGGAGCTATGGGCAGTGGGAGCTGGAGCTCCAGCTCCCACTGCTCCCAATGCGGGCCTGCGCTGGGGTGCTGGGGCTCTAGCAGCCAGGCTTCGGTCCACCTGACTGGTTCAAAACGATATGGTTGCAAGATTGTATCTTGGTCTCCAGCACTCAAAACAGGTCAATCTGAGGAGGGCTGTTTTAGACAGGGTAAAAAGGCTGCTGTTTTAAATGATCCTTGTGGTAGTTTGACCAAAATATGTTACAGACATTTCATTAAGACCCCAAGGAACCATATCAACTGTGGTAAAATGTGCATACAGTGGGACCTTTGAAGTAGCAGAGATCTTCCTGTTTTTCATTTTCATGTTTGTTTGCACTTTAAGTTTTTGCACTTAACATGACAGATTGAATGTCAGTTAAGTTTACCAAGGCCACTTGTTATGCTGTTCTGTGTGTTGTTCAATGTTAAAGATGACAGTACCAATGGTGTCTCAAATACACCTCTTTTTTTACCTTTTACTAATCTGGATGTTTCAATGAAGAAAGAAGCAGTGTTATTGTTTCCAAGGACATTGGGAATATTTTCAGCTGGTTTTTAAATTTTTTTTTTACACAATTTATCATACATGATATTTAACGACCTGGCTGCCACTTTCTAGGTAGGTTTTATAGGCCTGAGCCTCTTTGAAAACACAACATTGTGTAAAATACAGGCTGTCTGAAGTGATTGCTCGTTAATTTATAAGATTTAGTCTTAAGAAGAAAAACAAACTTTTAATCGCGATTAATGAATTTCAAAATGTGAGATTAATTAGTTAATTCAGCCTCAGAACAAGTTGCTCCACTTTGTTCACCATCTAGACATCTAGTGTTTAAACCAAAACAATGTTTGTGTTTGCCATTATGAGGGACATCTGTCCAATCACATGTGTAACTTATTTTACACATTGTGTTTTGGGTTATTTGAATCACTAAAGCTATTGTGCAAAGTTTATGTTTCTTATTTAGCTGTCTACTTTATAAGGTAAATCATATATTTCATGTGTAACATTTAAGTTGGTGCTGTATTCCCTCGCCAAGGAGTTAATTGGGTCCTACCTTTCAATGTTTTTTACGTAGGACAGGTATGAGTGAAACAAGGGGGAGTAGCCTTGTAGTCCAGGCAAAGTAACTCATTTTGGAGCCAAACATTTTTTTTCAGCATAGATCATTTCTATGAGGTGTCCAGAACAACATACGAAAAGTCTTAAGAAATCCTAGTTGAGGAAATATGAAAATATTCTCATCAATGTGTGCCAATAAGGCCAGGCAACAATACACCCTAATGGGGCAATTTTTTTCCTTTACTCCTATCAAAATGAAACTTTACACAATGAAAGTTACCATGAAAAGTAACATTTTTTGTATTAAAAGTTTCTTTGAAAATGAATTTGAATATGCAAATGAGCTATACACTAATCGAATATGCCCAAAATACACCCAAATAGGCTTAATTTTTTCCTTTACTCCTACCACAATGAAACTTTACATGGCACAAGAATACATGAAAAGTGACTTCTTTTGTATAACAAGTTTCTTTTGAAACGCATTTTAATATGCACATGAGCTCTCCACTTATTGAATATGTCCTAATTTGCTCAGGCAGAATCTGCTAAACAAACAATATACATACTTTTGAACTGTAATCAACAATCAAGCCCTTTCGATGGTAGGCTTTGTGTAGGAACTGTACACTATCCAAAACCGTTCTATTAATTCTAGCTACATGGATGTCTTTCATTTTATTAGGGACAATATGTACGTCACTTCCTGGTCGTTGTTTTAACAGAATCCTGCACGAGCAGCACCTCCTTGGGAATCCTGTGTGTTCTCCCATTTAACATCTAAAGGAAAAATATGTATGTGTATCTCATCAACAACAAGGAAACAACAAAAACATAAAAGTTACAGAATGATTTCAACAGTTGGTGCTGAGACAACAGATCACTCACCACTTTTTGACGGCGCACAGCCGAGTCGGGGATGTGTTTTATTGCCACCTACAGGACAGATCATGAGCACTTTGGTTAGTCCAAGGGGTGAAGTCAGAGTATGTATGTGTGATGTGAGAATATTATATTAAATTATTTTATCACATCATATGATGTACTTACTGGTAAATCATCAGACCTTCTGTGGTCGGCATAGACTGAGCCAAAGTGCTCCAAGTACTTGGCCTCGAAGTCAGCTGCACCAATGAACACAGACACAAAAACATGGTTTAATATAGTTGTGGAAAAAAAGGAGCATCACTACCTTTTGTTTTTTTTCCAGGACTGACATTTTGGTATATTAACTCATCATCCACTTTTTCATATTTCTAAGGCTGTCAACCACCACATTACAACATATATTTTCAGATGATGTGGAAATAGCTCAGTGGAGAGAAATCATCAGATAGCTTCATGACAACTAAATAAAATCCATCTGCCTGACAGGCGGCTGAAAGACAAGTATTTGTTTGAATCATTTCATTGACATATCATATCTAGTTTGTTTAATCTTTTTCAAAATTTACATTTTCTAATCCTCTGGAATAAAGTCAATAATGATATCTCTCAGAACCCTTGGCTGAGTGTACTGATCCGAGTGTTTGTACTTATCAGGTATTAGTTCCACATTGGTCTTGTTTGTAGTTTTACTACAGTGTACTGCCATTGAGAAATAATAATAACACACAGAGACATCAGAAACTGTGCATGCCACCAAAATAAAATTTGATTGAAAATGTATTTCAAGAAATGAAGCTTGATGTCAGTAGCATTAAATTAACATTAACATAATTTGTACCCAATTGAACATATAAGAGTTTTAAAGAAGTGAAATTGATTGTATTTTAGACCCCAACCCTATCATCACCATGTGTGTGTTCCAACTGTTAAATTGCTGCTAATACTATGGGACCATTATTGTACAAAAGTATCTAATGAGAATTGTGAATGTGTACATGGATCTGCAAATGTGTATTTAGAATATGTGTGTGTGTAAAGATATCTTCAAATATGTATTCAAATTCTAACGTGTATTTATATCAGTAAATGTACACAAATCAGCAGTTTCTGGTCAAACAATAAAGAAACATAACAAGCCTCCATCCTGCTCCTGTGGTGTCATCCAAGTGTCGAGCCCAGACATTCAAACTCAACTCCAAACTGCGTCATTTACACCATGTTGTCGTTTTTAGTCTAACACACAAACTCACGCCCAAGGGCACCTGCGGGGAGGGCATTAGCATTGCTAATTCTGCTAGCATCGCTCCCTCCGGTAGTGGACATTTAGGATTAAAACATGATGTAAATTATGTCGTAGCCTGTTAAGCAGCGGGTGAGATTCACCTAAAATGCCTGTCTGAGGAGTACCGAAAGTAAATTGAAAGCTGTTCTTGAACCATTTGGAGTACATGCATGATCTTGGTCTCATTCTGAACTTTCCCCCCAACAGTCAGAATCAGTCTAAGTGCTACTGACATTGAGTAATAGCAGTTGGAACACAGTGAAGTAGAAGGTTTTTATTTCCGCCTGAATATTTTTTGTTAAACAGATGCCTGCAGATGACTCTAGCTGGGACTTATGAGCTGGAAAACACACTGGGACCCTAGCATGAAGCCTTGAGTAGCCCAGGTTCAAATTTGATAACAATACCACAGAAAATTTATATTTCACAGATTTTTTCCTAAGGGCATGTCTAGGTGTTTCCACAAAGGCCATTTGGAACTATGGTAACCAACTAGGCGAAAAAGGCAACTTTTACACTCAAAATCATACTTTTATATAAAGGAGGCAAAACCGGTCATATGGTTTAAAATTTATACAAATAAACATCTTTCATGTTGTTTACATCACCAACATGGAGTTCCTTTGTTATATCATCATGCAGAACAAAAGAAAGCAACAGATTGCCAGGGCTTTATGTGAATTACGACAAGCCAACAGCAGGATAATGTCAGAGTGAGCCCATGTGTAAATCCAGCAGGAGATCACAATGATGTCAGTTATATATCTGCATCAACCAACACCCATTTAAATGAACACAATAGCCCAGAGTTTCACACAGTCTGGTGGAATGAAAAAAATGTAATGAGCTGTTTGACTGCATTTAATAGAACCAACTAGTAATCCAGTGTGTTTTCTTACAAAGTTAAAGAAAACAAACTGTGATCACTAAGGAGAGTCCAAATGATCCTCCATCAGTATCAGTGTCCCTTGAGTCAAAGTAAGTATGTAAATGAGTTATGTCTGTGTCTCAATTCAGGGGCCGAATCCTTTGGAGGATACAGCCTCAGACAGAGGATACCATATGAAACCCGGTAGTGGAGACAAGGAGGAGATTTAAATATTTAATGAAAATAAAATGGGTAATGTGATGGACAATAACATGGTGTACAATAAACATATACAAGTTCCTTACAATAGGAAAGCATTAACAGAGGCTGGAAGGTAGGGGCCCAAACCATGTGGGATGGTGGTGGGTGGGGATGAAGGAATTGGGGCTGGAGGAATTGGGGAGGGGGTTGTTTGGTTGGGATGACAGTGGGTGGTTTGGGATGGGATGGGGTGGGGCTAGGTACAGGGTTGTTTAACCAGGGGTGCTGCTGCATTTCCTGCAGAGTGGCACGGACCTCAGGATCTAAAGCCAAACACTTTCCCAAGAAGTCTTGGCATTCTATGAGGAGAGAGGACAGACGACAAAGAAACGATGAGGCTTGAATCTACGGTGATCGACTGTAACATGGAAGGAACATAATAACTGCACATTGTAACCTGCGGTGTCTCACCTTTGGACCACACAGAGCTGATTCGGAGCTCATTTCTGCAGAACCCTGTGGTGTGGAACCGCCTGAATCCATCCAGCATTTCAAATAGCAATGATGCCAACTGCCAGACTGTCGTGGGGCCGGCCATGTATTGCCCATTCATTTGAAACTCTGGAGGAGCGTATGCTACGGTTCCTACAATATGTCAGAAAGAAGGAGACAGAAAAAAGCAAAGGATGAGGAACAGGCAGAGATTTTACAGTCAGATGAATGAAAAGCAGGATAACAAGACAGGTTGGCTGTACCAAAGAATTGGTTGAAAACGCAGCTTTTCTTCTTAATGCAGCCACATCCAAAATCAATGAAGCGCACTCGAAGGCCATAGGAGCTGAACTCAATGAGGATGTTGTCTGCTTTTATATCTCGGTGGAAGACGCCCTTGGCTTGGAAATCAATGGCACCATCCACCAGCTGCTCCATGATGATCTGAGAAAGAGATAAAGAGTCACAAATTAGTTAGAGTGGTGAAGAAGGGATTCTGGGTAGGATTGACAACTACAGTCTATGTTGGAGCTGCTCTGGATCTTTCAACCAGAGCACACTTCACATGAACTTGTAGGGGTTCAAATATCCATCTTCTCCTGAGCACTTTGAGGAATAAGCTGAGGTCCAAAGGCCTTTCTTATTATCTGGGACCAGCAATTGTAAAAACGACCTGACACAAGGTCTATTTAATTACTGTTGTGTAGCTATAGTTTTCTCAACTTTTCAGCGAATAATATATACCATAATTAATACCTTAAAACTTACTTAATAACTCAAGTTCCCTCAATAAAAGTAAAGGTTTCTAAACAGTGAATCTCAAATAATATATTTTAACAAATTTAAAATGTTAGTTGTGATTGGACCCAAATGAAATATGGGTGTGATAGTAGCCAAACACTCTCCAAAGGCCTTTCTTTTTATCTGGGACCAGCAATTGAAAAAACGACCTGACACAAGGTCTATTTAATGGCTGTTGTGTAGCTTTTAATTATAGTATGTGATCTGCTGACAACTTCAAAAATGAATTTCTGCTGAAAAAGTTGTATCTTTTTTCAGTCAATGATATATCCAATAATTACAACTCAAGTTCCCTCTTTAAGGTGAAGATTTCTAGAGAGTGAATGCCAAATAATTTAATTTACAAATATAAAATGTTAGTTGTGATTGGACCCAAATGAAATATGGGTGTGAGAGCAACCAAACACTCGCCATTGAATCTGATGATATTCAAAATAATGACCTTTTCATAGAAGTCTCGGAAACATCTCTCACAAAGAATAAAATAACAGTACCTTTGCAACGTCCTCGGCCATCGGACCACGGTGTTCCTTCATGAAGCGCAGCAGTTCCATAGAGGGGACTGGCCTCTCCATGACCAGTATAACCTCTTGGTCCAGATCGTACCAGTCCAGTAACGACACGGCTGCAGATCTTCCCGCAGTCACTGGTTTGCCTGCGGCTTTCTGCATGAGCAGCACCTCCTTGGGAATCCAGCGTGACCTCCCATTTAACTTCTAAAGGAAAAATATGTGTGTATCTCATCAACAACAAGGAAACAACAAAAACATAAAAGTCACAGAATGATTACAACAGTTGGTTCTGAGACAACAGATCACTCACCACTTTCTGACGGCGCACATCCGAGTTGGGGATGTGTTTTATCGCCACCTATAGGACAGATAATGATCACTTTGGTTAGTCCAAGGAATGAAGTCAGAGTATATATGTGTGATGTGAGAATATTATATTAAATTATTTTATCACATCATATTATTTACTTACTGGTAAATCATCAGATCTTCTGTGGCCGGCATAGACTGATCCAAAGCCTCCTTGACCAAGTTTTTCAAGCTCCAGGTACTTGGCATCGAAGTCAGCTGAACCAATGAACAAAGACACAGAAACATGGTTTAATAAAGGCATTCAACCACCACATTTCAACATATGGAGTCTTTTCAGATGTTGTGGAAATAGCTCAGTGGAGAGAAATCATCAGATAGCTTCATGACAACTAAATAAAATCCATCTGCCTGACAGGCGGCCGAAAGCTCTGAAAGATAAGTATTTGTTTGAATCCTTTCATTTACATATCATATCTGGTTATCTTAATCTGTTTCAATATTTACATCTATCCTCTGGAATAAAGTCAATAATTATATTCCTCAAAATGTAGACGTATTTCTTTAAGTTGGACAAGAATGGCCAAATAAGAATGATGATCAATCTCTTGAGGCCTTTCTCACGAAGTTTTACATTGTTGTTGTCAATGGAGGAGGAGAAGTACTAGTATAAGACATACAAAACAGCACCATCAGTGCTGGGGCCCTAATAAAATGATTTGTGTTGGAAATAGGGTGAAATATTATGAATGCCTTGCACTGAGCTCCACACAAAAATACTTGACACATCTGGAAAAGTAGCTGTAACCTACCTGAAAAAGCCTTCAGATGATTGGACACGGTTGTATCTTCCATGTCGTCCAATAATCCAGATCCAAAAGAGATGTAGGTTGAATAATATCCAAACGCAATGTTTATGTTGTCTGAAGAATCAAAAAGTGTTTCAGGCTCTGTTGATTTTGGGAGGACAACTGATTATGTGATCTGATACTCTATGGTTATATTGAAGAAACTTCAAAGGCACATTGCCTTTGATCTTTGAAATATAAAAAATGCAGGAGTCCATGCATTAGACCTTTTGATTGTATTAGTTCACAGAGCCTCAGAACAAGTTGCTCCACTTTGTTCACCATCTAGACATCTAGTTTTTAAACCAAAACAATGTTTGTGTTTGCCATTATGAGGGACATTTGTCCAATCAAACATGTAACTTATTTTACACATTGTGTTTTGGGTTATTTGAGCTATTGTGCAAAGTTTACGTTTCTTATTTAGCTGTGTAGTTTACAAAGTAAATTATATATTTCATGTGTAATATTTAAGTTGGGGCAGTATTCCCTCGCCAAGGAGTTAATTGGTACCTACCTTTCAATGTTTTTTACGTAGGACAGGTATGAGTGAAACAAGGGGTAGGAGCCTTGTAGTCCAGGCAAAGTTACTCATTTTGGAGCCAAAAAATTGTAAAATAATTTTTTTCACATAAATTATTTCTATGAGGTGTCCAAAACAACATACTAAAAGTCCTAAGAAATCCTAGTTGAGGAAATATGTTAAATTCTCATCAATGTGTGCCAATAAGGCCAGGCAACAATACACACCAATGGGGCTATTTTTTTCCTTCACTCCTATCAAAATGAAACTTTACACGATGAAAGTACCCATGAAAAGTAACATTTTTTGTATTAACAGTTTCTTTGAAAATGAATTATAATTATATTAATATGCAAATGAGCTATACACTAATCGAATATGCCCAAAATACACCCAAATAGGCTTAATTTTTTCCTTTACTCCTAAATGTTCTCCCATTTAACATCTAAAAATATGTGTGTTTATCTCATAAACAACAAGGAAACAACAAAAATATAAAAGTTACAGAATGATTTCAACAGTTGGTTCTGAGACAACAGATCACTCACCACTTTTGATGTCGCACAGCCAATTTTGGGATGTGTTTTATCGCCACTTACAGGACAGATCATGAGCACTTTGGTTAGTCCAAGGGATGAAGTCAGAGTATGTATGTGTGATGTGAGAATATTATATTATATTATTTAATCACATCATATTATGTTGTCACGACCCGGCTCATGGTCGGACAAATAAAAGGAACTGCGCAGGTAAAAGTAACAAAAGGATAATTTATTTCCCTAACACAAGGGACCAAAATGACGGCAAAGCAAACCAAGAGAACACAATAGAAAACGAGGGGCTGCGGCGGAGCGGCACACCGCTCTCCCTCCGGAGCCAGGCGATGTCAGGAAGAGAGTCAGGCAGGAGGAAGGACCAGCTTAACAGAGGTTTGGGAATTGGCCACGCCCACCAGCTCATCACCTGCAGCTTGACAAAGCATACACACACATTGACAAAGCATACACACATCCACAGGCAGGAGGCCGTCACACCCCCCTCCCTGAAAAACGGGGCCCAACCCCGAACTCGACAATGGCTCCCTCATTATTAAACCAAAACCAAATTTTTTTTTTTTTTTTTTTTTTACTTTGCACATATATAGGCTACACATTCTACCTACTATAAAGTTTATTTTCTTCACAAATATATACATTCTACTTACTTTGAAGTTTTACTTTTTTTTTTTTTTTTTTTTACACGTATAGAGTTTACGATGTTTAAGGCACACACACAAGGGCACACACATCCGAGGACAGGAACACCAGCTGCTGTTGAGAACCACACAGCTCACTACGCGCATCTTCCACACCCCCACCTCAGCAACCTGGTACCAGTGGGAAGCAATTTAAGAGGGAAGGATGACAGAAGAGGGAACAGGAGCGCAACAGGACACCATCATAACAGCAATAAAGTCTTAGCTCAAACCTCAATCCTGAGGAACGCGAGACAGTGCGTCGGCTACGACGTTTTCCGCACCCTTTATGTGTCTAATATCAAGCCAATGTGACTGTAGAAATAACGACCAACGTATCAGACGCTGGTTAGGACATTGCAGCGAGTTCAAAAACAAAAGTGGGTTGTGGTCAGTGTACACCACTACGGGTACCGCTCCAGAGCCCAAGTACACTTCAAAGTTTCTCAGAGCCCAAACTAAGGCCAGTGCCTCCTTTTCAATCGTTGAATAGTTCAATTGATATGAGTTAAATTTCTTGGAAAAGAAACAAACTGGTTTTTCCAAACCCAACTCATCGGCTTGCAACAAAACGCCACCTACTCCGATGTGACTAGCGTCGACTTGAAGCGCAAAAGGTCGGTCAAACCTCGGAGCGGCCAGGACCGGTGCTTCACACAGCAGAGACTTTATCCTCTCAAACGCCTGCTGACAGAGAGGAGACCACACAAATGGGACACGCAATTTAAGTAGATCAGTTAATGGTGCAACGACTTCTGAGAAATTACGGGCAAAACCCCCTGTAATACCCCACCAAACCCAGGAACCTCATCAGTTCCTTCTTAGTAGTGGGCGAAGGATAGAACTGGACAGCTCTTATTTTCTCTGCAACGGGACGGACTTTACCCTGACCCACAACCCGGCCCAGGTACGTCACCGTGGCCCGTGCAAATTCGCACTTGGCGAGGTTGATGGTCAGGCGCGCCTCAGCCAAGCGCAGGAACAACGCACGGACACGCTCCACATGAGACGGCCACGAGTCTGAAACCACCACCACGTCGTCCAAATACACAGTGCACCCCTCTAAGTCCCCCAAGACTCTGGTCATGAGCCTCTGGAACGTGGCAGGAGCGTTTCTTAAACCAAAAGGCATAACATTATACGAGAAGAGACCATTTGGTGTAATAAATGCAGACAGGTCACGTGCACGCTCGGACAGCGGAACCTGCCAATATCCTTTCAACAGGTCAAATTTACTCACAAATGCGGCATGGCCCACTTGGTCAACGCAATCCTCCATACGAGGCAGCGGGAAAGAATCTGGTTTCGTTACAGCATTTAGCTTGCGAAAATCAGTGCAGAACCTGAATGTTTTGTCTGGCTTCGGCACTAAAATGCAGGGAGATGCCCAACTGGAAAAAGAGGGAACAGCAATACAACTATCCAACATATACTTCACTTCCGCATCAAGGGACACACGTTTTTCAGGACTAACGCGGTAAAACCTTTGGCGAATTGGGAGTGCATCACCTACATCTATATCATGTTCAATTACATTTGTTTGAGTAGGAGTGTCACCAAACAGAGATGGGAAGGAACTTATCACTTCAACTAGGTCGGCTTGTTGTGACTCAGACAGATGGCCCAACAGAAGATGTAATTTGTTCAAGGACTCAGAGTTTTTTAAACGACCTTGCTGCACCCCAGCATCAGCGTCGGGCAGACCATCCTCCACCCCGGCAGGCACCGACTGTGGAGGGTAAACCACAGACACTCTACTCACAGAACACACAGGCCGCGCAGGCACAGAGGAGGCGGAGACAGCTTCACCTGGAGGGACACGTTCATAGTAAGGTTTCAATAAGTTGACATGACACATCTGGACACTCCGTCTACGATCAGGCGTAGCAATGATGTAGTTATGTTCAGACTTTTTTTTCTTTATTTCATAAGGACCTCCATACTTCGCCTGAAATGGAGAAGTAATGATGGGAAGTAACGCCAAGACCCGTTCCCCCTCACTGAACACACGCTTCTCAGCCCTCCGGTCATACAGCGTCTTCATCTTACTCTGTGCAGTACCCAAGTTTTTCTTTGCCAATACCCCTGCAGCATACAACCTATGACGGAACCCATTTACATAATCAAGTACATTTTCTGGTGGAGCAGCATCCTTCCATTGCTCGCACAAAAGATCCAGAGGGCCGCGCACAGTGTGCCCAAACACCAAATCGTTGGGACTGAACCCTGTGCTCTCTTGGGACACCTCACTCGCCGCTAACAGTAACCAGGGCAACCCCTCCTCCCAGTCTCTGTCCAGTTTCACACAATATGTACGTAACAACGACTTCAGAGACTGGTGAAAACGCTCCAGGGCCCCCTGACTCTGAGCGTGATATGCCGATGCTTTATTGTGTTTAACCCCCAACTGTTTCAAAACTTGTGAAAACAGGTGAGAGGTGAAGTTTGATCCGCGGTCAGTTTGAATCACCTTCGGGATACCGAATATAGCAATGAACTGTGTCAGGGCGCGCACCACAGAACGCGCTGTGATCGTGCGTAAAGGATACGCTGCCGGCAGTGTTGGGGAGTAACGGAATACATGTAACGGCGTTACGTATTTAGAATACAAATTATGAGTAACTGTATTCCGTTACAGTTACAAAATAAATAGATGGTATTCAGAATACAGTTACATTGTTGAAATCAGTGGATTACATGACGGTACTTCTCGAGTTTATTCACTCTCTCGTAAATCCACCGGCGGCAAAGCCCCCAGGAAGCAGCTGGAGAGCAGGGCTGCCGTAAGAGAGCCCGGACCCCGGCGGCGTGAAGAAGCCTCACCGCTACAGGCCCGGGACCGAGGCTCTGAGAGAGTTCCGTCGCTACCAGAAATCTACGGAGCTGCTGATCCGCAAGCTGCCCTTCCAGCGCCTGGTGACAGAAGACCGACCTGCGCTTCCAGAGCTCCGCTGTCATGGCTCTGCAGGAGACCAGCGAGGCACGCCGGGTTCACACCGGACGCTGAAGCGCCGGACGCTGAATAATATCACCCGTTGACCCAGTAGTATAAAAGCATAAAGTCACTTGTTGCTCCAACATTAACTGCAACAGCGTCCCAATTTAATGTCATCTATCTTCAAGAACTTCTCCGCTGTTTGCTCCGTTCAATGTCGGGTGTCGAGGGTATATTACGTATTCTCCGCCCCCCCCCCCCTCTCTTTTTATCTTTATGACTGCTTGTGTGTCTGTAGTGGATGGGCAGAAGGGGGCATTTAATAATGTGATCGGTAAAATTGGTAAAATTAAAACTCCAGGACAACAGAAGGTGAATACAAACTATTGGATGCATGCTTTTTCATTCATTTATATCATATAAAATGTCATCAATATCGTTTAAAATCATTTTTCAGTGTGTTTCCTGGAGCGATACGCTCGCGTCAAGCGCAAAAAAAATAGACTCGACGCCGAAACGATCGCTGCACTGCAAGGCAGCCTTGGCTCAGGGGGGGGGGGGGGTCCTTCAGCGTCCGGTGGGGCCGGCACAGAGATGGGAGTGGATGGGAGCCGGACCTCCAGCTGCCCCGCCGCATCGGCGGAGAGAGAGTTTAAACTGCTGCTGCTCCACTGACTATAACAACGCCGCAATCATGCACTTAAAAAATGCAATACAAACCGGAAGTATTCCAAGTATTCAGAATACGTTACTCAGATTAGTTAATGTAATGGAATACGTTACAGATTACATTTTTGGGCATGTATTCTGTATTCTGTAACGGAATACGTTTTGAAAGTATCCTTCCCAACACTGGCTGCCGGATAACGGGTGGTTTGACACATGACCGTAAGCAAATAAACAGCACCCGACTTGGAACGTGGCAACGGACCCACACAGTCTATAATAAGGTGTTCAAATGGCTGACCCACAGCCGGAATCGGAAACAGAGGAGCTGGTTTAATCACCTGATTTGGCTTCCCCGCAAGTTGACAGGTATGACAGGTTTTCAGATACTCAGACACATCCCTCTTTAATTTAGGCCAAAAAAAGTGTTTCAGCACTCGGTTGTATGTTTTTCTCACCCCCCAGTGACCCGAGTCATCATGGGCCCGGCGAAGCACCGTCTCCCGGAGCTTCGAAGGCAGGACAATCTGGAGGACGGGATCCCCTACAAAATCGTCCCCGTGAGGCACCCATTTTCTCATGAGCAATCCCTTCAACAGAAAGTAACAGTGAGGGTCGTTCTTTACCTCCGACGCAGGCAACACCATGTCAAACAGTCCCTTCAGGGACGCGTCGGCTCGCTGTTCACTCTCCAACTCTTCCTGCGTAACTGAAAGGGAAACATCAGACAGGGAGAAACACCACCCATCTACTGCCTCACCATCACCCACGCCAGACTCAGGCGGCTCTGGTGGAGAATGTTGGGACATAGACCGCGTCACCGCACACGCTGTGAACACTTCGGGGAAACTTATTTCATCCTCATCAGGCTGCTTCCTCACCAGGGGAACTGAGGAAACCACTGGAGACGGGGCCACATCACCCCACACACGCTCACCTGCAGCACCGTTACCCAGGATCAGAGTGACCCCCTCAACAGGCAGCGCCGGCCTCACACCCACAGCTATCTCGCCCTGGAAGAGATCAGAGTGTAATGTGATTTTGTGCAGAGGGACTTGCAAAACATTCATTTCCATACCTACAACAGGCACCCAACAACCTGTGTGAGTCTCAGCGGAAAAAGGCAGCACAGAAGCCTGAATGAAGGAATCAAAGGCCGCTGTGTCGCGCAGTATTTTAACTGGCACCTTCAACCTGCCCCCCACCAGAGAAACATGGCCACCAGAGATGAACGGCAGAAAAGACGCCAACCCCACAGACACGGATTCACCCCGAGCTGGCACACCCACCTCACTCACCGCTGGTGCGCGAGGCAACGAGACAGCGCAGCAAGCACCTTTTGGCTGCGCCATGGGACCCCCCTGGGGAACCCTGGGTTTAAGTGCGTAACAATCAGCTCTGAAATTACCTCTTTTATGACAATAACTGCAGGTTTTTTCAAAACCCCTCGAGTTACGTTCCCTGGCGTCGGATTTACCTGAACGACCAACATAACTCCCCAGAGCTGCCTCAGCACGCTCTGCAAACGGTCCACCACGGCTGCCACTATGCGCGCGCCACTCACCAAAAGAGCGTTTATGCGTCAACACATAGTCATCTGCCACTGAAGCAGCTTCAGACACACGTCTTACCTTGAGATCGTTAATGTGTTGTGCAATGTTTTCAGGTATGGAATTTTTGAACTGCTCCAACACAATTAACTCGGACAAATCCTCAAACGTCTCCACTTTTAACGCGGCACACCAACGCGCAAAATGACCCGCCAGGTCACGAGCAAACTCGAGGTGCGTCTGCTTCTCCACTCTCTTCCATGAACGAAAGCGCTGACGATAAGCCTCCGGCACGAGCTCGTACACTTTCAATACGGCAGACTTTACACACTCATAATCTTGGCCATCAGCCACCGACAGAGCAGAATACGCCTCCTGCGCACGGCCAGTCAGTGCGCACTGGAGCATCACCGTGCGGGCTGACTCAGGCCACTTCCGTGACTCAGCCATACGTTCAAACAAAGAAAAAAACGACTCTGGATCCCGCTCATTAAACTTCGGAAGTAACTGCAGATTGCCAAGCACATCAAAACACTCACCTCCGCCCCCGGGACGAACGGAGGAACTCTCCTGCGCTCCCGAGGCGGCTCCACCCGGAAATCCAGCCCTCAGCAACTCCAGCCGAGACTGCTCTACCGACAGCTTCGCTTGCTCCGTCTGGTAGCGGAGTTTTTCCACTGCAATCTGCTTCTCTATTTCAACTGACTTCAACGTCTTAGCATGCTCCAACTGCAACAACAGTAACTCTTTCTGCTGCTCAAACGTGAGGTCACTCGCGCTCGCAGCCAGTGGAGCCAAACTCTCCACCCTGGCCTGGGGAGGACGCGCAGCACCCGACAATATACCCAACTCGCATAATGCAGCAAACAAAACATTCTGAATTGTCGCGTCTTTCACTCTTCTATCTGGGATATCGATACGATAATGCTCCGCTATTTTAAACAATTGTTCCCGCGTGCACTTATCCAGCAACTCCTCCGACGGAGCCTGAACAAAAAACGCCACATCCGCCATACTCTACACACAGTAATACAAAACTCCAGGACACTTACTTTTGCTGCTACTTACCAGGTAACTCCCAAACAAGGAGCTACGAAAAAAACACAAGCCGAGACACCCCAACCCCTAACTACCTACCACAATACTTACTAAACCTCACGTAGTCTTCGTCGGCTTGCCGAGCTCGAAGTGACACCAACCGCAGGAAATTACATCTGACCGAGACTGGCCAGCTGCAACAACCCAAAGCCAGCGCACTCCCTCCTCAGGGTTACCGACCAAAACAAAAAAGGCAAAATAATAAAGTGGCGAGATCTGCTCACCCGGCGGCTAACTGATCAGGATGCCCGGACAAAACAATTATCTTCAAGCAGCAACAAAAGCCAAGTGACCCAGAGAAACAACACAACCATGGCCCAAAATTTACTTACGCAGTTCACAGCTAAACCGTGGCGTACAAACCACACACACAAGCCCTCGCGACTTCCGGGTTCCCACGCCACTCAATAGTAACGCCGACAAAACGGTTCCATTCACAAACTCTCGTGAGTTCATTCACAACTCTGGCTTACTAGCGCACACGGACAACGAGACGAGCCCCCACATTTGTCACGACCCGGCTCATGGTCGGACAAATAAAAGGAACTGCGCAGGTAAAAGTAACAAAGGATAATTTATTTCTCTAACACAAGGGACCAAAATGACGGCAAAGCAAACCAAGAGAACACAATAGAAAACGAGGGGCTGCGGCGGAGCGGCACACCGCTCTCCCTCCGGAGCCAGGCGATGTCAGGAAGAGAGTCAGGCAGGAGGAAGGACCAGTTTAACAGAGGTTTGGGGATTGGCCACGCCCACCAGCTCATCACCTGCAGCTTGACAAAGCATACACACACATTGACAAAGCATACACACATCCACAGGCAGGAGGCCGTCACAATGTACTTACTGGTAAATTATCAGACCTTTTGTGGCCGGCATAAACTGAGCCAAAGCCTCCATGACCAAGTACTTGGCCTCGAAGTCAGCTGCACCAATGAACAAAGACACAGACACATGGTTTAAGATATTTGTGAAAAAAAGAAGCATCACTACCTTTTTTCCAAAACTGACATTTTTATATATTAACTCATCATCCACTTTATCATATTTCTAAGGCTTTCAACCACCAGATTTAAACATATGGAGTCTTTTCAGATGTTGTGGAAATAGCTCAGAGAGAAATCATCAGATAACTTCGTGACAGCTAAGTCAAATCCATCTGCCTGACAGGCGGCTGAAACCTTTGAAAGTATTTGTTTGAATCCTTTAATTTTTCATATCATATCTACTTATCTTAATCTCTTTCAATATTTACATCTAATCCTCTGGAATAAAGTATAATTATAATAATTATATTCCTAAAAATGTGGAATTATTCCTTTAAATTGGACTAGAATGGCCAAATAAGAATGATGACATTGGACGACTCTTCAAAGTTCTGTATCACAGTCAACATTGTTTTGTAATTTTAACTGACAACATTTTGAAACAAAGTTTTTACACTATGTGAACATGGCAACTACCAATTGGTGAAGGTGAGTGAAAGTACTGTTAATCATTCAAAATGACTGGCTGAGGGGAGTCTGAGGGGCTGCGTTTTAGGGAGCGCTGTGGAGCCATTTTGCCACACCCATTTCAAATGACTCCTGAAAACTGACTTTTTCAACAGACCTGACATGCCTGCGAATTTTGGACTACGCAAAAAAACCCCGTCATATGTGTCTGGAGAAGTGGCTGTAACCCACCTGAACAATTCATGAAGCTCACATTGGACAAGGTTGGATCGTCCATGTCGTCCACTAATCCAGATTAACAGAAATATAGGTTGAAAAATATCCAAACGCAACGTTTAACGTGTTCGAATAATCGAACAGTTTGTATTGCTCTGTATTTTCCTCTGATGTTTGACATTTAAAAAAGGCAGAATGCATTCTAATGCACTGGAACTCTAGTGCTTAGTAACTAATGTTTGAACCAGGTGTCGCAACAATTATATTTTCCCTCAACGATGAACTGAACAAATCACGTTCATGTTTTGAATCATCATCGTTATCAGGTCATCACGTCAAGTGCAGGAGCGAGAGAAAACGTGCACGCAAAGTCCCGCGGCCCCGCCCCCACTTACTCGCTCAGAGCTCGTTCACGTGAGGCAGCCGGTCGGTATCTATGATGACTCTGATCACCATGAACGTGACTTAGTTAATTTTCATCTGCATGAATTGAACTTCGAACTAGTTCGTTTTAAGTGGGAACTGGCACAACACTGAGTTTAACTACATATACAACTTTATAAGCTGTACTATCAAATATGTTTTGCGGCTCCAAACCAGTTTTATTTGGCGGATGAGGGGGCAAAATGGCTCTTTAATAGAAAAGATTGCCAACCCCTGGTTTAAACCAAAACAGGGTTTGTCAGTATGGACATCTGTACAATCACACATGTAACTTATTTTGGGTTATTTTAATCACTAAAGCTATTATGCAAAGTTAATGTTTCTTATTGAGCTGTGTAGTTTATTGTAAATTATAAATTCCAATAGGAACAATTTCACAGCATTATTGTGCACTTGCAGAAATAAATAAATAATGAATACACAATTGTTTCATTTTCATAGAGCATTTTAATGAGAGTTGCATTTTTATATTTTCATTTGTAACATTTAAGTTGCTGCTGTATATTTCCTTGCCAAGGAGTTAATTGGTTCCTACTTTTCATTGTTTTACAGGTTCATACCTGGTTCATGGATGCCACATAGCTCATAGCGCTCAATATATAATACTAATTAAACATACACAAATTTTATTTTACAACATATACATATATATATATATATGTATATGTTGTAAAATATAATTTGTTATATATATATATATATATGTATATGTTGTAAAATATAATTTGTATATATATATATATATATATATATATATACCACTTCCTCTCGAGCTTCCATCATGTCTGTTTTAAAACTTGTGTTTGAGAATTAGACCATGGAGCCAATCTCCTCGGATTGCTTTCTTCTTTTTCAGGGGGGCAACAGCGTCAAGGGTTGTTTCTAATTATGTTTTTTTCAACAAAGTTACCTGATACATAAAACAATGAAAGGTAGGAACCAATTAACTCCTTGGTGAGTCATCATACAGCAGCAACTTAAAAGTTACATATGATGTCCTTCATACTAGTGACAAACACAAACATTGCTTTGGTTTAAACACTAGATGGCTAGATGATGAACAAAGAAGAAACTTGTACTTAGGTCCTGTTGACCAATAAGATCAGCCGGTCCTTCTTTGATTCAAAGATAAAAGGGAATGTGGCTGTGAACTTGTTACACATAAATACATTAGTAACCATCCTGTGATCTGATGATCAGTTGTCTTCTCACCATCAATAGTTAGATGCACATGCTGATCTGGATGAGTGGACATCATGGCTGATTCAACCTTGTCCAACTATCTGACCTTCAAGAATTAAGGTGATTTTTATGTAAACTCAGTGCACAACAATTTCATTCATGTTATTTCGACCTATTTGCAACACATAATTTTGTAAGGGCTGACACAACACAACAAAGAGACTCAACAACAACAAAGAGACACAATATCCTAAAATAGACATGCAACAACTGCAAAGACACAACACAATCACAAAGAGACCAAAATCAGATAACAAGAGACAAAACAACCACTAAGGGAAATGTGTTTCAGAACAAATCTTGAAAAAATTGCGTAGCTTTTTTTCAAAGGCTTTAATAAAACATAACATCAAATTTTAACACTAATTTTTAAACACTGTGCAGGATAGTAGCCATTCATTGTGAATAATAAACAGTACTCTCACTAACCTTAACCAAACAGTAGTTGCCATGTTCATATAATTACAGAAATACTTAGTTTTAAAATGTTGTCGTTTATAATTCCAAAACAATGTTGAAGGTGACAGAGAACTTTCGTGGAGATGGTTATCACCATCTTGGCGAGTAATCGGTCTATGGATGAGGCCACCAAGAGGAAGGCCACCACTGCAAATGAGCCCCTACTAAAGAGGCAGAGGGGTCGAGAGGGCCCTGATGCCAACATCAACTCTGGACAATCAACCCTGGAGTCAGTGCCCGAGGTCAAAAGCTCCAGTGACAAGAGCACGGTGTTATCAGGCCACACCAGCAGAGGTGACTTACTTTTTTTTTTTAAATGTGCTGCTGTTTTCATGGAAGCAATATGATCATGTTAAAATGGGGATCGATGTTGACTCTAGTTCGGAGGTATCTCAGTTTTTTTTTTGTGATGTTGTTCAGGTTGTTTTAAAAACTTTCCTGTCCAACTAAAAGGAATAATTCTACATTTTGAGGAATATAATGATTGACCTTATCCTGCGGATTAGATGTAAATATTGACTACACAGATTAAACAAACTAGATATGAAATGTAAATGAAATGATTCAAACAAATACTTATCTTTCAGAGCTTTCAGTCTTTTACTTCTTTTACTGAGTTGTCATGAAGCTATCTGATGGTTTCCAACCACTCAGCTATTTCCACAACATCTGAAGAGACTCCATATGTTTAAATATGGTGGTTGAGAGTCTTAGAAATATGAAAAAGTGGATGATAAGTTAATATATCAAAATGTCAGTCAGGGAAAAATAATTAAACATTAAGTTAGAGGTAGTGATGCTTCTTTTTTTCACAACTATATCAAATCATGTGTCTGTGTGGTCATCGGTACAGCTGACTTTGAGGCCAAGTACCTGGAGCTTGAAAAACTTGGTCAAGGAGGCTTTGGCTCAGTTTATGCCGGCCACAGAAGGTCTGATGATTTACCAGTAAGTACATAATCAGAGGTGATAAAATAATTTAATATAATATTCTCACATTTCACAAACATACTCTGACTTCATAACTTGGACTAACCATAGATATATATGGGACTAACCAAGTGCTCCTGATCTGTCCTGTAGGTGGCGATAAAGCACATCCCCAGCTCGACTGTGCCCCGACAAAGAGTGGTGAGTGATCTGTTGTCTCAGCACCAACTGTTGAAATCATTCTGTGACTTGTATGTTTTTGTTGTTTCCTTGTTGTTGATGAGATACACACACATATCTTCCTTTAGATGTTAAATAAGAGGGCACACAGGATTCCCAAGGAGGTGCTGCTCATGCAGAAAGCCGCAGGCGAACCAGTGTCTCTGGGAAAATCTGCAGCCGTGTCGATACTTGACTGGTACGATCTGGACCAAGAGGTTATACTGGTCATGGAGAGGCCAGTCCCCTCTATGGAACTGCTGCACTTTATAAATAATAACTTTGGTCCGTTGTCCGAGCACATTGCACAGGTATTGGATTTTTACTGTATTCCCAGACTACAATTGAAAAGGTCATCATTTTGAATATCATCATTTTCAGTGGAGAGTGTTTGGCTACTATCACACCCATATTTCATTTGGGTCCAATCACAACTAACATTTTAAATTTGTTAAAATATATTATTTGAGATTCACTGTTTAGAAACCTTTACTTTTATTGAGGGAACTTGAGTTGTAATTAAGGTATATATTATTCGCTGAAAAGTTGAGAAAACTATAGCTACACAACAGTCATTAAATAGACCTTGTGTCAGGTCGTTTTTTCAATTGCTGGTCCAAGATAATAAGAAAGGCCTTTGACCTCAGCTTAGTCCTCAAAGTGCTCAGGAGAAGATGGATATTTGAACCCCTACAAGTTCATGTGAAGTGTGCTCTGGTTGAAAGATCCAGAGCAGCTCCAACATAGACTGTATTTTTCAATCCCACCCAGATTCCTTTCTTCACCACTCTAACTCATTTGTGACTTTTATCTCTTTCAGATCATCATGAAGCAGCTGGTGGATGGTGCCATTGATTTCCAAGCCAAGGGCGTCTTCCACCGAGATATAAAAGCAGAGAACATCCTCATTGAGTTCAGCTCCGATGGCCTTAGAGTGCGCTTCATTGATTTTGGATGTGGCTGCATTAAGAAGAAAAACTGCATTTACAGCCAGTTCTCTGGTACAGCCAACCTGTCTTGTTATCCTGCTTTTCATTCATCTGACTGTAAAATCTCTGCCTGTTCCTCATCCTTTGCATCCATCTCCTGCTATCTGACATATTGTAGGAACCTCAGCATACGCTCCTCCAGAGTTTCAAATATATGGGCAATACATGGCCGGCCCCACCACTGTCTGGCAGTTGGTGTCATTGCTTTTTGAAATGCTGGCTGGATCAATGTGGTTCCACACAAAAGACTTTATCAGGAATGACATGCAAATCTGGTTTGGATCCAAAGGTGAGACAACGCTGGTTTTTAATGTACTGTTATTATGTTCCTGCCATGTTACAGTCGATCACTGTAGATTCAAGCCTCATCGTTTCCTTATTGTCTGTCTTCTCTCCTCACAGAATGCCAAGACTTCTTGGTAATGTGTTTGGTTTTAGAGCCTGAGGACCGTGCCACTTTGGAGGAAATGCAGCAGCACCCCTGGTTAAACAACCCTGTCCCACCCCAGCCCCAACTCCCCCATCCCCAATATCACCATCCCCAAACCTTCCATCCCCAACTCCCCCATCCCCAAATCCTCCATCCCCAACTCCCTCATCCCCAACTCCCTCATCTCCAACCTACCCATCCCCAATTCCTCCACCCCCAATTCCTCCATCCCCAGCTCCCCCATCCCCAACTCAGCCATCCCCAATTCCTTCATTCCCAACTCCCCCAACCCGGCCATCCACAAGTCTCCCATCACCAATTCCTCTATCCACAACTCCCCCACCCCCAACCACCCCATCCCCAGTTTCTCCATCCCCAATTCGTCCATCCCCAACTCCCCCATTCCCAATTCCTCCATCCTCAATTCATCCATCCCCAGCTCTCCCCTCCCCCAACGCCCCATCCTCAACTCCTCTATCCCCAACCATTCCATCCCCAATTCCCCCATCCCCACCAACCAACATCCCTAAACTACCACTGGACTTTTGCTCCCTACCTTCCAGCCTCTGTTAACGCTTTCATGTGTTGAACTTAAACCAGGGTATATATGTCTATAAGTCATACTCTTTTACATCATGTCATCCATTTTATTTTCATAAATGTTTTAATCTCCCCCTAAAATTGGGATGGAATAATTGGGGTTGGGATGACTGTAAATTATATATTTCAATGGCAACAACTCCACAGCATGATTGTGCACTTGCAGAAATATATAAATAATAAAAACTATGTTTACATGAGTGTTGCTTTTTTTTTATTTTCATGTGTAACATTTAAGTTGCTTCTGTATTCCCTCGCCAAGGACTTAGTTGGTTCCTACCTGCCATTGTTTTACATAGGACAGGTACGTAGGAGGCTTATTGATACATTCAGTTTTTACTATGGGCCTGATTGGGTAATCACAGCAAAAGGTCTGGAGTCTCTCCCATCCGGGGAATGTCAGGAGATTGTATTGTGTCAACCTGTTCTTAAACCAGAAGCATCACATTTTGCTGCTCTGTCACGCCCCCTGGTGTCTCCTACAGAAAGACAAGGTACCCTTCCACGTCAGCTTTCAATCAGCTCCAATGTAAACCCCCCTGTGTCACATTTCAACGCCATCCACTGCATTCACCTCATTATTCTTCAATGAAACCACTGATTTACAATGTCAACCAACCTGGCTTTGTCTTCCCCCTCACTCATTTTCTCATGAATATAAGTATATTTAAAATTCATAACGTAGGCCTTATACTGGTCTGATACACTACAGCCCATAAAAGACAGAAATAAGGGGACCCCAAACGTTTTTTATTCCATAACAAAGCCTTTAGAGTTGTGTTTTAGTATTGGTTCACTGGTGATGTTAATTTTATATTCGTAGGTAGGAGGCCTGCTGGTCGTTATAGACATGATTGTAAGCCTATCAGCATTTCCCGCTAAACAAACAATATTTGCATACCTTTGAACTGTAATCAGAAATCAAGCCGATCTTTCATTTTCTTTAGGATAATATGTACGTTACTTCCTGGTCGTCGTTTTACCAGACTCCATGAGCCAGACAGAATAGCCTCCATGTGTGTCTACATCGAAATGACGGAGTCATTCTTGAAAACCAAAGTTGCAAACTCCAGACTATGTCAAGTTTATTCTATCTTATGACTTACTTGACTGTTCCTGCTCTCTCTCTCTTTTGTCCGCCTCCCCCTGAATCACCCCCTCCTTTCCATTCACCTTTTCTGTCTAGCTCTTGTACGTCAGTTTTCTCCTCTCACTTTGTGGAGGCGGAATCACACGCTGAATCTAGTTCTGTTAAAGGTTTCCTCCCTGTTGAAAGTAGAGTTTGCAATTTGCTTCGTAAGCACTTTTTATGTTACTTTTTGAAATCCCTTTCATGTCCCGATATCAATGAGTACAGTTGTCTGAAAAAGAAAAAAGGTGGTGTCTGTAATTACCGTAATTAACAGGACCAATAATTTCATTTCGACTGAATGAAATTACCTCTAGCAGTTCTCAGGAAGCGCACGTTCATGTGTTTTGGGGGCGTAGCTTTGGCGAGAAAGCCAATGGGAGGGGGTTGGGCGTATAGGTTGCATTTTGCAAGTGATTATCAAACCTAGCTTTAAAATGGAATTTCTCGTTATATCTTTGTGGGAACAGTTGAGTTTCTGTATAATACTTTAAGGTCCCCAAACCTTACTATCTAAATTGCCTTCAGATCATTAATGTTGTGATTTGGTGCCAGGTAAAAAAAAAAAAGAATTGTTGTTGTCATCCAGCTCGTAATACTCCTATGGTCGTCCCTCCTGTCTGATAAATTTCTCAGGCTGGAAATCACACTGTCTGCCTCTCACTTTCCAACTGTCTAACTTTCCTGAAATAAACTTTTCTAACCATATGTGGCTGTCGTCCTATGTCTGTCCAAGTCAATGGGGGTTTAAGAAAACCTTGTGTGAAGTTGATTGGCCCGGAGGATGTTTGTAGCTCCAGCTTGGAAGGTATTTCCTGATTGGTTGCCGTGAGCGGGATGGTTCACGGTGGAAGCCCACGTACAAGTGTGGTCATTCAGTGGCTGTGAACAGTGCTCCGTTTTCATCTCACATACACGCGTAGGCTCGGAGGCAACCAGACCTGCAGGGACTGGGGATTGCTATGGCTGTGTACTTATTATGGCTTCATTGGCTGCATTTTACACTTATTTTTGTCACACTGCAAGGTGAGTTTTATGGCGCAAAATGAATATTTAATTGTTTATTTATCTCCACTTTATCATGTGAAATAGTTTGTTGTTGTAATTGTTTCTTTTCTTTGCGTTTATTGTTTTTTAAATCTTATGTCTGTCTTATTATCATATTGTCAATCATACGTGAAGCACTTTGAACTGCACCAACCATCATGAAAAGTGCTATATATATATATATATATATATAAAAAGTTTGATTGATTTATCGACTGACTTGTGGCGTGATGACATGAATGTGTGATAGAAGTATATTTGAAAAGCTGTCTTTAAAATCGTTTTACATTTTTGTGAGTGAGAGATTTTTTACACCTGAGTTTCTCTGCAGGAGGTGAATGCTTCCAGGAGGAACCAAATCTCTGTGATTCAAGTTGTACTGGTGAGTTTTTTTTGTAGAACACATATAATCTGAAGCATGCACATTGACAAATACATCCACAGTAATAAAAAATGTAGATTAGTAAATTATTTTGTGTTTTTGAGGAATTTCTTCTATGATTAATTTCGTTATTATAATTTTTTATTATTATTTCACATCCACAGGAATTCCTTCCCCCGATTTGTCCTTTCAGAGAGGGGTGAGGTACACTTACAGGTATAGCACGACCATTACCACCACCCTTCATGGCTCTAATGCTGGCAGAAATGGACTGGCTTTGGACTGTGTGATTGATATCTATGTGGTCTCCAAGTGTCACCTAATGATGCAGGTCAGCTTTATTAAAAATTGTCAATAAACACTGCAAAGGGACGAAGATCCTGTGGTTTCATGCTCATGTTTGTCCGACAGATCAGGAATCCACAGATAAAGCGTCTTTCCCCTCAGAAGGAGCACTCTGTGCAGCGCCTAAAAAGCCTGAGGTAATACGCACACTATTTTGTGCAATTTGGTGTTTTTATAACAAGAGCAAATAAATGAATAAATGCATGATTAATCTTTTATCTGCTCCACACATTTCTGCAGAAATGCAGGTGGTCTCTGCACTACACACAGTTTAAGTCCAGATCGTCTTGGAATGCTACAACTGTTTTCCTTGTGAATGTGATACTCCGTTCAGATGCTCCACTTGTCTGTGTTCTCGGGTCTCGGCGGGGGCTCATCTGGTGTTTTTGTTTCCCAGGGAGTCACTGGAGAGGACGCGCCTCAAGTTCTCCCTCCAGGGGGGAAAGGTCACAGCCCTCTGTGTCCAGGAAGGGGAGCAGGTGTGGGCCCTCAACATTAAAAGAGCTCTACTGAGCATGCTCCAGACCTCCCGCATGGGCGCCAAACAGGAATTAGAAAAGGAGGTGAGGGGCTGATGTGGGTCTACATGCCCAATTAACACAGCAGTATAGAGATTTAAAATACATTTTTATAGAAACACGCTAAAATATAAGAGTAAAAGTGCTTCCTCATATCAGACAAATGCAGTCTTCACACTAACACTAATAATAACTGTCATTAACAGTCTTATGCCATAATATAGTGAATTATCTAGGATCATTTTTCGGCCTCTTTCTCAGACGGATGTGTACGGGACTTGCAGCAGCTTGTATGAGAGGCGAGGACCCCTCCTGCGGAAGACCAGGGATTTAAAACAGTGCCTCGGGTCCAGGCTGGCAAACTTCTGGCCACATTCGGTGGCTCTGAGTGAAGATACGGTGAGTTTACATTTTGTTCTCTGCAGTGTTTCTGGACACTGTATATTTAAATAAATAAATGTATAGATGATTCAAAACAGAAACATACATATAGTTTATACTTTTGGAAACAAAAACATTTAAAGTTTGCATAACTTCGACCCGTAACCTCATCAATTCAAGAATTCTAGCTGACTCCCTTATAGATTTTGCCTGTAGATGTTCTTTTCTCTTGTTGCTATCTGAGTTCAAGAAAAATGTGAATTTGATTGAGGATGATGATGCTGGTTGACAACTGTACCCTGAATAAGTGGTTATGTTTTTTAAACGAATTGGATTTTATTTTTTCACCAGTCAGTTCAGTCCGAACTGCACTGTGTTCAGCGCCATGGATCTACAGTGATGGAGGAGGTTAACTGTACAGAAGCTATTTCCATGGCAACATGGTCCGGGGCCGGAGGGTTGGTGAAGACCCAAACAGTGTCCGTCCTCCTTCTGCTCCGAGCCCAGCCAGGGACTCTGTCAGGAGCAGGTCAGGAACACTCTGAATTGATGACATCTGTGTTTAACCTTAACTCTTGGAGCGCCATGGACCCTGATGCCTGTTCGTCTCCTGCAGATTCTCTGAGTCACGGTGAACTTACCGACCTGCAGTTCGAGGAGGAGGGAGCTGCATGGCCGGGAAAATCCAGGGTGTCAACACCAGAGCAAGCCAGTCAGACTGTCAGGATTTTATGTAGCCTCAGCTCAAAGCCACAACTGGTAGGCCTCAATGACACTGGCTCAAGTCAGCCTTTAAATGTATTTATTCGTAAGGAATACTTCACTTGATGAATACTCTCTATACCACTGTTGCTACAGTGATGAATACAAATCACTTTTAGTTAGCTGGCACCACTGTCAGCTTGTTTATGTTTGTAAGGCCTGGTTTCACTTCCCCTGAGCCTTTGCTGCGTATGAGCCAATTATTTCCCCCCCATACACAGAAGGTTAGTCAAACCCAATCCGGTGCCCTTCATCAGAGTCTATTTACCCTGGATATGTTTAAAAGAGTACCTCAGAGGCTGAGACAGTGTGATTAAATAACTGTGTGGGGACCGGCTGATTGATGGGATACAACCTTACGTTCACAGTCCTGTCGGAGGTTATCGGTTCTTGATGAGAAGAAATAGTTTTGAAAGCGTGTAGTGCAAATTACTTATGTTTTATACTTAAAAAACAGTGTGATGTGTGTGTGTGTGTGTGTGTGTGTGTGCATTTTTTTTGCTCCTAGGTGTCACAACAGTTCCTAAAACTGGCTTTTCAGCTGAGAGATCTCACTCTCCCTCAACTCAGGACGCTCTGGCAGGAGGCGTCTTTCAAGTGCCGCAATGACTGGTCAGTATTCCCCTGGTGTATTATGATGGAGTAAATTTCTACTAGTCCTTCACCGATAACATATAACAAATATGAGACGTTTTGATTTTTTCATATTTACACACCACTCAATTATTTTGTGCTTAGCTACCAGATTAATGATAAAAAGGACTGCTGCTTATGGATTATTATGAGGAAACTACACAGTGCCTAAGACCGAAAATGCCGGAGCATGACAGTGTCCCCACTTTAGACCTGAATATAATTTTCCACTGAATATACAAATTAGAAAATTGGAATCTGGACGACATTTTAAACAAAGGTACTACACCTTTGTTTAAAATTTTGTCCAGATTCCAATCAGCTGTGACAGTCCCTCATATTGTGCTCTCTGGTTCTGTGGTTAGATTAACTGGCTCTGAACTAAATGGAATGGAGGTTGTGATTTGAAAGAGTTTGAATTAGAAAACTTTATTGTCATTGGACAAATCTGTAATGCAGCGCCTAAAACATACACACATTCCTGCACACATATGTCCTAATTCATAATGATTAAATAAGTAATGGAAGAAAGATAGAAGCCTCCTATCCTACACATGGGCACTGTAAAAACAACAAAAATTGCGCTCTTGTAAAAAAGTGGATTGAAACAGGTTGTATCCACACAGCAGAGATTGAGACTGACGTTGATTAACTTCTTGGACAGGCAGCCGTTGTTGGATGCATTACCAGCGTGTGGGTCTGAAAACTGCATCGTGCTACTGACTGACCTGATGAGGAACAAGGAGCTGGAGGAGGAGCAGGCTCATTCTTTCCTCACAACCATAGCCCTCATCCCTCATCCATCCCCACAGATCATCGACTCCATCAACGTAGGAACCTCTGGGTGACATTAAAAATCACCTCAGTCTCTCATCGAGGCCTTATCCTGTATGCACTCATCTCATGTTGCTGTCAGTGGAGCTCTCCCATAGAAATCTGTATGATCAGCCCTGCAGTGTGTGCTGAGTGTGCTGCTCTGCTCCTGTTGGTGTAGGCCTTACTGGAGGTCCCAGAGGTGCGGTCCAAAGCCTTGTTGGCGGGATCATCTTTGGTCTACCAGCTGTGCCAGAGGTCCCCCACCTCCTGCAGCGAACTTCCCCCCGTGCAGACACTAATGCAGACGCTGGAGGAAACACTCAGGAACGGCTGCGAGGGAGATGAACCCAGCCGAGTGAAAGATGTAAAGAGCTGACAAAGCATCAGGCTAAACCATTAATAATTTATAGTAAAACAGTTAAAAGTATTACTCAGTTTGTGTTTATTATGTCACATGGCAGGTTTTTTATGCTCTGAAGTCAGTGGGAAACACAGGTCTGTCAGCTCCAGCCTTCACTCCTCTGCTAAATCACTGTGCGCTCGGCCACTCAACGGCGCTCGAGCTGAGACTTGCCGCCATTCAGGCCTTCAGACGCTTCCCCTGCTCAGCTGATGTAAGTAAATGATGGCACTGCTATTTTATACAGTAGTGAAATATGTCCAGCATTAAAACCGGGAATGTCAACTACACTATCAGAATATAAGCAAATCTAAATGTTTGAAGGACATGGTCATTGATTCATGATGGGATTAGGTAGAGGTGAAAAGGTTAGCGGGGGTCTGACAACAGTGACTGACAGCAGTTTCCTTCCCTCAGAGGTCTGTGCTGTTGCAGCTGTACCGCTCCTCCCATGAGGATCCCGAGGTCAGAATCGCTGCATACCAGCAGCTCATGCGCTGCCCCGACCAGCACGTGTGCGAGGCGGTGAAGACGACGCTGAGGAACGAGACCTCCAGCCAAGGTCTGATTGAGACTGTGGTTTGTAGAGAGGGTGTCCATAACCCCCCCCTCAGTAGCAATTCAAGCAAACTGTTCTGGGCACCTGAGATAATGTGAACACTTCATGAAAATCGATCAACCCGCTCTATAATGTAAATGTCTTTTCTGAGTAACAAGCTGACAAAGTCTTTTGTTTTGTTTATTACCTGCTTGTCTCTCGGAGCCATGTTTGATTCGGTCATTTCAGACAAAAACACGTGATATTTCAGAACCATGATTTGAATTGGCTGATTGCAGTTTGTAGAGTTACTGACAGTGAATATTAATAAATATTGCTTTCTAGTTCTGTCTCTTAAAATTTTTATGAAATTGTAGTATAGTATATTGAAAGTCTAATGAGTGTAATGTTTGACCGTTTCCATGATTTTGATTGTCAAGTGTTTTTTTAACTTTATTAGCGTTTGCCTTTCTGTTTTTCTAGTGGGCTCCTTTGTGTGGAGTCACCTGACGAACGTCCTGCGGAGCGAGGACCCCATGAAGCAGAACCTGATCGACTCACTTCCTGACGACATCATCAGCAGAGAGTTTGAATCAGAATTGTTAAAATACTCTTCATATTCAGATTATACTGCTGCCTCAGGTACTGAAAGACTCAAATGAAGCAAAATAGCAATATTTCAATGATTTTTAAAAAAGGATATTAACATGAATATACATAAATGCATTTTTTTGGTTGCAGGTATGGGAATCACAAATTTGGAAACATCTTTGATTTTCTCCCCTGAATCGTTTCTGCCGAGATCCGCCTCCACCAACCTCACTATGTATTTTCACGGCCGAGCCCACAACCTTATGGAAGTGAGTTTTACGTCCTTTCAGTTGTTATATTAAATTATCAATGCGAGAAGAGCCTTCCTATTAATATGACAAAATTATGTTGAATGCATGCATTCTGTTTCCCAAATTTAGGTGGACCTTCATGTTGAAAATGTAGAACCACTTTTGAAGAACATTTTCGGTCACAACACACACAACTCTGAAGACGGAGGGTCCACTGCTCACAATCAAAAACGTGAGACGACAAGAGGAAAAACAGATGACGGCCAAAGAGAAGGAAAAGAAAAGTGTTTATCCAGCACCAGCAGTTATCTGAACCAGGCCAGGGCCATGGTGAGGTCACTGCGATGGTCATAAGACACTCCTCTGGTCTGGGCTGTTATCTCATGGCTCATTTCTTAATTTATTTATTCATCAACTTATAGAAAATCACCAAATAGTAAAAAAAAAAATTCCCTGTGATGTCTTCAAAATGCTTTTTTGGTCTGAATCAACCCAAAGACATGAACTTTACCATAATGTAAGAAATAGCAACAAATTCTTTCATTTGAGAAGCTGGAATCAAAATATAGCTGCAGATGAATTTCCTGTCGATGGACAAGCTGATTAATTGATAATTGGACTAACTCTATCTTGGATAACTAGCATCATTATCCACAAAAGCACTTATACTGGTAACGATGCAGTCTTCAGTAAAGCACATTCGCAGTTCATGTGCCATGTTCCACCAATTCATCATCATCTTTCATCATCAACATTGTGCCTACAAAAATAGGCACAATTAGAGTACAGATTTTTATGAATGTGCCCAATGTGGTGTAGCTTGATGGAATTGAAGGGGAGTGTTGGGCCTCTTCTCAGTGCTATTCTATTTGTTTGTATTTATTATGCAGTCAACTTGTTTTGTTGTGGTCATACTGCTCCACTTGTCTGTTCCAGTTGTTTGGGAGAAGGAGAACTGAGGAGAACAGACCAAAGTGTTGGGTCGGTGTGAAGGTGTTTGGGAACGAGATCAGCGTCTTCACATGTGACGATCTCTATGATCGAGTCAACCAGCTGTCATTGAGCGTGGCGGGACTGGCTGTCAAACTGCTAAAGGTATTTGTCACAGAAACCAGAGGCTCCCAAACTTTTCAGCCTCCGACCATCAAAATACATCTTACATATACTGTTGCGACCTACATTATGCCCCGGTTGAAGCAAACAAAATACTTTTATTCGAGCCAAAGTAATAAAATCACCAATACACACGTCTAAATTGCCTTGCTACAACTGATGAACTCATGCAACATTTTTGTATTCTAAATGTATCTACTCATTGCCTCATTCCCCTCTAAAAGTACTTTCCCCTCCATAAGAGTTATCCAAATTAGTATTCTTGCATGGTTCCTAAAGCTCTTATGACATTTGTTTTGTCAAAGCGTGCCGAGTAGTTTAAAAACTGGTTTAAAGGTATTTAAAGTCTCAGTCTGCGGCCTTTATTATGCCTAAAATACATTATTTCTAATAGCTTTTTTAAATTTTACTTGAGTTTTGGAAATGCCCTCTCAATGGATTCCAACTCCTAGTTTGGGAACCACTGCTCTGTCTTATTGCTGTCATACTTTCTCTTATTAATCTCTTAATTTCTTAAGAGATTAAAGCCATTGAAAAAAGCTACGCAATTTTCTCAAGATTCGTTCTGATACACATTTTGTGTCCCTTTGTGGTTGTTTTGTCTGTATCCTCCAGGGTCAGGAGGTTCAGTTGAACCACAGAGCTGTGCTGATGACAGAGGAGCTGCTGTTACCGTCACTGTCTGGTCTGCCCGTCAAACTGGGCATCAACATGACCTCCCTTGTTTCACTGCGTCTGAAGGGCAACGTCAACTACAGGGACACGTCTCACTTCTCCCTGACTGGATACATCAAACCGAAGTATTTCCCACATCACCTCATGTAACGGTGGCTTCAACATTTTGTTGGCAAAAACTGTGTGTGACTGGTCTATGTCTCCTCAGTGCCTATGTGGGACTGTCAGCCAGAATGGGTGTAGACGGTGCCCTCGGTCAGGCTGCAGTGGACTGGGTCTCCGAGCTGACCAGCTCCACCAGTCTGGATGGCAGTGTTCAGCTGCAGGAGGGCAGGGATGTCAGGGTCATGCTGAACACTCCTGAGGACGTCATGGACATCTTCTCTTTCAGGTTAGTGTGGGCATTTAAATATAAACTTTAGTACTGAATGTGTAGACTAATATTCATCCATCCATTATCTAAATGGGTTATTTAAAAAAAAGTTGTGGAGTGAGCTAGAGCAAATCCCAGCTGACACAGGGCCAACATACAAAGACAAACAATCCTTCATACTCACTTTCACACCAACGGTCAATTTAGTGTCTCCAATAAACTTAACTATGATCTGCATGTCTTTGCACCGTGGGAGGAGGTTGGAGTATCTGGAGAAAACCCACACAGACACGGGGAGAACATGCAAACTCCAAACAGAATGACCCTGGCACAGTGCAGCCCCCATAGTGTTATATACAACATTGTAAAGAACATGTGTGTTTAATTGTTGTGTGCACCAGCTCCAGAGTGTTTCAGCTCAGTGGAGACCACAGAGAGGAGCTGAAGGGGCCAAAGAGTCGGATCCAGAAGACCACCTGCACTCCAAAGACTTGTAAGTCGTTCAGTAACCTATGACCTGCAGATTATTTCATTATTTACGGATCACATTTGGCCACAATGTCATTGTAAACTGTATTACAGAGATAGTTGCTGGCTTTTACCAAACACTGATTTCTTCCTTTGCAGGGTCCAAAATGGTTGGCTGGCAGTTGTGCTCCAATGCTTCTTATCCATTACCTGCTGCAGGGATTTCACTCCCTGCTGCTGGACCCGTCCACCTTTCTCTCAGGCTGCTGAAGCTGGACAGAGGACTCCATCACTACCTTCTGGAGGCCGCCTACTCACTGCTCGCTCAGGTGCAAAGGAAATTGAAGATTTTCCAAATTCATTTCCAAAAAGCTGTAAGACTTGAGACTTGCTTCTGAAATTATCCAGAGGGGCTGTAGGTACAGACGTTTTCCTATGTTATTCCTGGGCTTTAAAAATCGATCTCTTGATCTTCGTTCACAGGGGCTAACACCTAAACCTGTCACACCTTGTGTTACAGAGGGGCACGTGGCTCCCCAGAGAGGCCTCCATCCACCTTCTCCTGGCCACTCCTCAGTCCTCCATCCCCAGAGACATGTCTGTGGACTTGGCCTTCAACCCTCACAGACTGCTGCTGAGGATCACTCATCCTCTGAAAATCATCCACATACAAGGTTTGTCCCCCACGAACACCTTCACAGAAATAATAATAACCTCTATACGAGTTTCTTGATGAGAATGTTGTTGTTTCCTCAGGGCAACTTGAACAAGAGAGGAGTGTGAAGTCAGGAAAGCTGGAGCTGATAATTGATGGTGTTCATTATTATATTATGGTATGTACCAGCTGGAGTTTTTCTGCTATGTGATTTTGTGATGTTTCTCGTTAGATTATTATGTTGCTCACCATGAGTAATGCAGGCAGATGACACAAGATCCTCTAGTGCTTGTGTGTGTGTGAGCGTGAGACTTGTAGCTTCTCCAAACATGACACCTTCAAAATGGTTGCTTTGTCCACAGGGTTTAGTGGACACTCAGTCCCTCCTGTCAGAGCAGAGGACACGCTACCACCTTGAGGCCAAGATGGCCGGCGATGGACATCCTATGATCCTCTCTGCTAACGTAACTCGTGGACTGGGTAGGAAGACCAGCCTCTCTGCTATGTTGAAGAATGTGCTGAGAGAAACGGCATCACTGTCAGGTATCTTATTATAATTTACTTTTTAAATCATCTCTAAAACCCATAGTTATAAACTTAACATTTAAATATTAATTTGAATTGTTTTGCCATAATCATCATAGCCATATTTAATTGTAAGCACAACACCTGCTGACATGGTTTGTGGCAGTAGATGTAGTTCAAGTGATGTCTGTGTTCAGTGGCCCTGGAGCGCAGGCGTGACAGCAGCAGCAGGCAGTACTCGCTGGAGGCGGAGCTTCTGTTACCTGGTGTGGTCGGCAGCAGGATGCTGGGACTGATGGAGCAGAAGGGCTCACTGTGGAGCTCTGCCCTACGGCTCAAGTATGGTCTGGGAGGTGAGTGAAGGCACGCACTGCAGATGAAGTCTCTGATGGTGGGAGTAAAGAAGCAGTCCACCAAAAAACACAAACAGACTGACTTCATAGAGCTGCTCTGTTCATTCAGAGTGTTACAGTGTAAGACATATTTGCAATGGCTCACTCTGTAATGATGCATTTAGAGAAAGGAATCAACAACATTTGAACTTTATATCAAGATATGCCAAACAACTGTCGATATCAGAGACTATATAAAACATAAACTGAGTAACACAATTTACTTTTAAAGGCAGAGATTTTGCTGTTTAGTGTGTAAAATGCATCAGTGTTCTGCCCATTGAGCACCACAAAAATGCATTTCAGCCCAACTGTATTGAAACACTGCAGTTAGCTCCAGCTGACATCAAATTACAACATCATTCATTGAAAACTTTCTTTTCAAATGATAGCTGAGGCCTTATTGTAGAGGTTTGGTTGAAGACAAGAACGTCTAAAAGTGTATATGATGTGCCTGGGATGGTGCTGAAGGTTTTGCACTTATGTGATACTAAAACATTTAATCGAATCCAATCGAAACATTGAACATTATTATTCGATGTTTTGCTTCTCTGGTCTCTTTGGTGTTGCTCAGTTTTTAATAGTCGGGTTTATAATTGTCCAGCCAATGCCTCCCCTCCCAGGAGATATGTATTTCAGATCATCATCATATCTCCACATCATCAGATTGTGTTGACTGTCCTTCAGGTGATGCCCGACACCTTCGTCAGGAGTGCTACACATCTCAGAGACTGAGGAGAGAGAGGGACTCGAACTTCACCTACGTCATGAGAGCGGATCATGAATTCTTCTGCTCCAACACTGCTCCCATAAACCACAAGGTAACTTCACATGTATGACACAGAAGTTGTGTTGTATCAGATATGAAGCATAATATAATACTTATGCTTATCCTGCTGATTTCCAGAGGGTGTTAACTGTTAACTGGGCTGTAACAGAGGGTCCGATTACTCTGACTGTAAGCTTGATATTTTCTTTTTACTTTACGCAGATTCACCTCAGGCATGCAGAAAGCGCCAGCCACATTAATTCAGCTCTGCACATGAGCTACGGCAAACACTGGGATGAGATTAATAACAAACGCACGGTCCTTTTGAGCCAGTCCTTCAAAAACCAGTCCACACAAAACCACACCAGCTACACTCTGGAGGTAAATAGAACACACTGTGATCCACGATGCTATATTTCCTTCGGCTCAAATGATTCATGTTATTTAATAAATTAGTTTTTTTGTCTTCGACAACCACCGCATCATGTGTTTGGATTGTTTGTCCATCTGTCCAATTCTTGTGAACATGATATCTCAAGAACACTTTGAGGGAGTTTCTTTAAATTTGGTACAGATGTTCAGGCATTTTTTGCCTTTTAAACGCATTACCATTAGATTACCTCGAAAAGACTCTCGGATTTAGACTCACGGATTAACTAATTCAATTTGGGTGGTCAAAAGTTGAAGGTCAAGGTCACAATGATCTCACAAAACATGTGTTTGGCCTTTTATAAATTATATCATTCAATCAAGTCTGCCTCAAACATTTTTTTATAAATTTTGACGACTTGTCACTTACATTAAAAGATTAACTGATTTCATTTCAGTGGTCAAAGGTCATGATCTTTACCACAACCCTAAACATTCATTGTGAGATGATTTTTTTATTTACATTTCTCAATGTTTTATTAACTTAATGAATAAATCTCTCACATTATTCCAGTTCAGTCTCAAGGTACCAGAGAAAAATCTTAACTACAGGACCCAGCTTCTGCACTCTCACCTGAGACACGTTGGATCTGAGAGCAGCACTCACTTAAAGATCAACTACAACAACCTGATGCCACTGGTGGCTGGCTTACACTGGAAAAGCCCTTCTCAAGATGGTGTGCAGAAGAAGTGGGAAGGTAAATTTCCCTGACGTTTAAAAAATAGATTTCATTTACGTAATATGAGGGGCCTACACCTCCAGTAAGACACTGACCAGCGTTGTGTCTTTCTTATTTGATATAGGCACATTTAACATGGACTCACCCTGGCTGTACATCTATACTGCCCACAAGCTGAGTCACCTCCAGCGTCACACTCTCCAGCTCACATCTGAGCTGACAGCCAGTAAGTGGCTGACGATCCCTAACCTAACCCTGGAGGGTTTCTACAGAGACAGAGGCAGAGAGAGAGAGGCCCGTCTGGAGCTGTACACATCGTCTGCCACTTACCTTCACGTAAGAAGAGAAGAGGCTGCGCCTTCTTTTAGTATTTGACTCAGGGAAATCATAGTTTGTTTGCTTACTGGATTTGTATTTGTTGTTAGTGATGCACAACATCATTCAAATGTTACTGGACAAGATTTTGAGGTAGAAAATTAACTTATATGTACCTGAGCATGACCCAAAGCCTAAATAAATGTACTGCTAATCATTCAACTACAAGACAGTTCAAGGTTAAAACAGTATCAAGACATCACAATTAACTGTCAACAAATTGTCCTTGTCAAGAGAAATGTTTACATCCTTAATATCTGACCAACTCTAACTCCGCCTCTCCCCAGGCAGAAGGATGGGGTGTGGTGGGGAAGCGAAGTGTGAAGGCCTCCTGCTCATTGAGCTCATTGTGGACTCCTCCCCTGAGAGGAGATATCTCTCTGGAGGCCTCTAAATTTAGCCATACCCTGCAAATGACCTCCATCTATGACAAAAACAACATCAGCCTCTCTGCTGGGCTGAACACTATAGACAAGGTGGGCGGAGGCACAGATGGCTGTGACCTGTGAAGTCTTATTCTTATGCTATGTGTTCAATTTGTGATGCTCTAAAAAATTGTTATTGACTTGTTTAAGAATTTGAAAAAGAGGCAAGCAACGCTGAAGATGACGTTCTCAAGGCCCAAGAGTCCGTCCACAGAGCTGGAGTTTGAGGGGGCTGTGGAGGAGCTGCGGAAGGACAAAAGGATGTATCAGAAAACTGCAGTGCTCCATCTCAGGTCTCAATCTGATTCACTGATAATGAAGCTGTTTGGGATATTGATTGCTTCCTGTTTTATTTGTATCTGCACCAAATTACACACACTCAGATTGAAATATCATTACACTAAACATGCCTGAATTCTACTTAATAATTTAAAATGCAGATTAAAAACATTACCTCTTTAGTGGAGGTAAAAACAATTGCTGACTTTTAAACCAAACCTTCTCTCACAGACAGCCCTTCCAGACCTTTCCTCAGGCTCTCCTGCTCAGAGAGACGTTCACCGTTGACCTCCTCAAAGGCCTCTACATCCTGGAATCTAAAGCTGGTTTCCATGGCGACGGAGAGGTCATCCACACCCTTACTATGGGCTATCAACCGCCAAGTCCTTTTGTGCGTTGAACACAGGTTGATTTATTGACTCAACACATAATGCTCAAAGTGAAACTGCGGGGCAGTGTTTTATTGCTGTATTCAGTGATTTTCATTTGTGTCTCTCTTTATATTCAGGTTTGTTCTGCACTGATCCATCCTTTCAGTTCTGACACTATTCCTTCCAACTCAGAGATCTGTGTGACTGTCTCAAGCAACCAGGTGAACAGCTTGCCTCCGTGACGCACAACACTGACCCCAAAGATCTGCAAAGAATCTGAAAGAAACAGCAAAATTCTGTCTATTATAAGGATTTTTACATATTAATGCTCGAAACATTTAGAACCCTTACCAAAAAGTTCACAGGTCATTAAGCCTCTCAGCTGCAGCTAAATCTCTCTGTATTTTGACTAAGTATAAAGATGGAGGATGTGACAGCTCCCCAAAAATTAAGCTAAATCATCTTGATACAAATCTACAAATCTACAAATAATCCAAGAATAGTGTTTGACACTTCAGATAAATGAGAAATGATTCACTCAGAGGAAGGATCACAGTCATTGGAGAGCGCTGTTTGTGTAGTTACTCTCGCTGTCGGAAGGGTTAGACAACAATTTAGCATAAAAGATGACTCCTCTACTTATAACTACATAAGTGTATATTCAACAGAAATGTTTAAAACTTTCATGTAGCCGGTACTTTCTTTTTCAGACCCAGAAGAATGTGCAGGGGCGGTTTCGGGTCGGCAGCAAAGAGCGACTGACTTTCTTTGGACAAGTTCTGCTGAGTCCTTTGCATTCAAGCCATCAAGTTATAAAGATCAGAGCCAACTTTACGCATCAGCTGCAGGTAAACCAGCTTCTCCACTCAATTACAACACAAGTATTCCACACTGTCCTGCTCTCCACTGACTGTACACAGGGCAGCTTTGTGTGTTGAATTCTTGGGTCAGCAGTGCAAGGAGTGTTAGAAGTTCACCTCCAGCAGTGTACAGTATAGTTTACAGTAAATGAGGCCAAACTTATGACCGGTGAAACTGTTATTGCTGTCACAGCTGCAGCTCCCCTCGTCTGCTTTAATGGAGGGAGACGTGAGTTGGAACCCCAAAAACAACACAGACTTTGACTATCAGGCCAGAGGGAAATTGAGAATTGAGCGACAAGAGTGCAAAGTGAGTAAAGATAAATCTGTTTTTTTAAATAGGGCGTGTTTAATCAGCAGTTTTTCTAATTTATTTGTGGTACCCTGGTGTTTTTCTTGCCAGCTCTCTGTGCAGCTCAATGGAACATCTGACAGAGTGGGACTGTACTCGTCCATCAGTCATCCGTTCAAATCAAAGCTTCCCAAAACCCTAGAGGTAGGCTGCTTCTCAGATCTGTCAGAGTACTTTATTGTGAAGTTATATGCAGTGATTTCTGATAAATATGGGGGTCTTTTATAATTTTGCTGTTTTTGTCCTGTGAAGGTAAAGGCCACCACAGACATGTCCACACACGCTGGTAAAGGAAGCAGCTCAGTACATGTGAGGGCTGATGGGAAAGAAAGGGTGAAGCTGGACGTCCTCATCTCCCACTCTCTCCAGGGGGAACACAGAGCCGTTGGATTGAGGATGAACTTATCTCAAAGTTTGCTGCCTACGGCTGTTGACCTACTCTTAGACATGGCTGCCAACATGTCCTCAGACAGGTGTGTGCATGTATTTTTACACCTAGCAAACAATGCTGGCTGCCTCTTTATGGAAGTTTGATCCGACTTGTGTGTTTTCTACTTGTCTCTCACTCTGCTAGTGGGTCTTTACATGGCTCCTACACTCAGGGGAATGAGCACCTGCTGCTCAAGGTTAAAAGCTTTGTAGAAAACACTCATGGTCGACAGCTGGCTGTGTCCGGGGACCTGAGGCACTCCATGGCCAGCCTCGCTATTCTTCCTCCAGCCCTGGGGTTGGATGGGGCCCTGGGACAGTCTGACACCCTCATCGAAGGTGGAAATTTAAAATGTTGTCATGTCAATCTTAAAATCTATTTTTCAGCAATAAAACAAATACATGCATTTTTTTTTTTTAAACTGAATTTTCCATGTTGTTTTAAATATATTTAGTTACTTTAGACATGAAGTCTTAGAACTTAATCTGATAAGCTCTTAAGTGAGTTCAGGATACTGGGAATTAATTGAATTTTATATCGTGAGTTGTCTTCGTGACATAAATTATAGAGTATAGGTTTGTTGAAGCATTATTGATTTGCCAAGAATCTCATGTTTGTGTGTCTGTTTTGCAGGACAGCTGAGAGTTAGAGTGATGGAGAAGTTGTACAGTGTAGAGCTGAGACATCAGGAGGACCCTGGAGAAGCTTTGGACAGTGAAGATGAAGAAGGCATGATGGGAAAAAAGTCCAGCAGGGCCCGTGATTGGCTGTCTGTTCGTTCAGGGGAGGAGAATCTTTTTTTTAACGTGAGCCGCCAAGTGGGGAATCAAGGATGGGGTGAGGTCTCCACCCAGCTCTCTCACTCTTTCCACCTGCTTAATCTCACAGGTAACCATTACGTGAACGTACGTTATATTGTTGTAGTTTTGTTCCTCCCTGTCTCTCAGTCTCTTGGTCTTCTCGATACAGGTGTACCCGCCAACAGTAGTGCCCAGGTGAAGTGGGCCCAGGGTGGTGGTCAAATGTCGCTTCTGGCAGAGCTGCAGACTGGACCTGAATATCTAAAGGCTGAATTTAATAGTGGAAAAACAGACCATGTTATCCCACGATGGGAATACTATTCTGAGCTGCGGCATCAAGTCAAAGCTCTGCTGAAAAGAGGCTTATCAAGCTCCATACAAGCCAAAGCGCACTACCAGGTGAAGCTCAATCATCACAATATATTAAACTTCAACTACTGTGTATTAGGAATCTCAAATTTCCTTATGAATTATACTATTTCCAATGTTTTCCCCTTCTTAGCTTGAAACCGAAGGGCTAGATACAGGTTTGACCTTACACATGGAAGAGCAGAGAATGGCTGACATCGTTTTCAATGTTGGATCAAAAAACGGCACAGCTGTATTGGCAGTGTCTCTCTGGCAACAGATGAAACTTCTGCAGGGACTCTTACCGGCCTCTTTACAGGTGAATATGACCTAATATACTCATGTTCATTTGCATATTTCTGTCTATGACTAACAATTAGGGCTGGGCAAGTTAACTCGTTTCAATCGAGTTAACTCAAGTGATGAGTTAACTCGATTAATTATTTTATCTCGCATTAACTCAGGTTTGATTATTTATTGTTTTATTGTGAAAGTCAGGCTTTTATTTTGTGAAAGTCTGTTGCTGACTGCTGCAGAACAGGAAAAAAGAAAATAATTGGCGGATAAACAATCGAGTTAACTCATCACTTGAGTTAACTCGATTAAAACGAGTTAACTTGCCCAGCCCTACTAACAATGTGAAGTTTGATTGGGTCTTTATTTACTGTATCGATGATCTTAATTTGCTGTGGCACATTCAAGTCAATGTTTAAGTGATAAGTGCTAAATGAATCTACATCATGAAGATCTGTTATTTGCATAATTAAAGCAAATAAAAATTCGAGAAAACATGCTTGTTCACCGTTTTGCACATTATATCTTTATTTAATCTGTAGAAAGAAGCTTGATAGAAGCTGGTGATAAAAAAAAAAAAAAAAGAGCGTATTAAACCCTCTAACTCTCAGCTAGTCAAACAAGTATTTTCAAACATGTTTTCATTATGAAATACAGCAGTTTCATTTTAACATTTGCTGTTTTATAATAAGGGCCTAGATTAGCATGTTGGTGCGCCACGATATTGTATGGGGTCGGTTTAAAGTTCAGGATTTCCTTAGAGATTCTTCCATCCCCTCCCTCAGCTTCTCCTTTGAAAAACAAGCTTTACCAGCAGGGGGTTCTGTTTTCACAGATGAACTGCTCAGGGGACGCCGCCGCAGATCGAATCTCCGCCCAGTGCTATGGAAATGTGGAAGGTCGCCCTGTGGAGGTACAAGCCTTTCGCTCCCATAGACCACACGACAGGCTGTGTTATGGTCTGATGGTCGCTCACTATAGCCTCAGTGCTCAAGCTAAAGGCTGCTACAGTTCCAATGGTCAGAGGGAGCTCAGAGCTAACCTCACTCATTCTTCAATGCTACTCATGACATATTTTGGCATACCCACCAAATCTGGACTCAGGATCCTGGTCCGCCCAGGGCCCCAGAGGTGGGCCTTGGGGATGGGGTTGTTGGTTGGCCCCTGGAGAACAGACTTGAATGTGGCACTGAGGTTGGAGAGACCTGGGCTGTATGGCTGCCATGGGCTGCTTGAGTATGGGAGCAGCAGTGTTACACACAAAGCTGAGGTGACTGGTCGGATGAGGTTGGAAAGCTGGTGTCACATCTGGGCAGATGTCACTGTAGCGTGGAACTCAATCAGCTCCAGTCTGTTGGTGTCTCTGAGATGTAAAGGGGTGGGGCGGCTGGTGTGGGTGTTGGTTAGGGATATTGAGGGGGATGCACCACATAAAACCTCTTTAACCGTACATGGACAAGCAGAGAGAGATGGATTCAAAGGGTCGCTGGGTTTAGAAAACCAACAAGACTCCCTCCAGTGCCTCATGTCTGCACTGCTAAAGGACCAAAAGGCTGAAGTCAGCTGGACCATGCAGCACTACTGGACTTCTCTTGTGTCCATCATCCCAAACAGGGTGCATTTCCAGGGGTCAGGTCAGCTCCATGATACCTCCCTCTCCGGAAGCGCTCGATACTCTTTCAACACCCGCTCTGCTCAGATGGACATGACTGCTGCCTGGAAGCCCTCCCCGTCTTTTAGGATCGTACTGCAGCAAAACATGGCCTCTGCTGGTTTACCAGGGGGGCTCGCTGTTAGCATGTCGACCACGGCTAGTCACGCTCGGTTTGAGGTGGAAAGTGATGCGTGCTCAGTGCTTCTCCTGGCAAGTCAACACAGGGGAGGAGAGGACAGGAGGACCAGCTGGAATGTTTTTGTCAAGCAGCAATGTGGCCCACTGAAGGTTAGAGAGGAAACAAGAAAACAACAGGAAACTTGTTTCCAAGCAGAGGGAAAGCAAAAGAAACATCTTCATCCTGGAGATGACTCTTATCTTTTCCCTATAGCAAACACATTTCATTGATAAAAACAACACTATCTGTAAACAGTAATAATACCATGGTTGAAATGAATGATAACCTCAGAGTTTGACTCCTGTGGTGTGCCAGTCTGTCTGTTGTTGCATCTTATATTTTAGTCCAGACTGAGGTACATCAATATATATTTGGTGGATTTCAGTGGAATGCTGTGCAGCTGTTCAAGCAGCTCTTATGCAGCTGTTCCTGGTCCCCACAGGATGAACTGCAATAACTTTACTGATTCCTAAACATTACTGCTAACATTCCACAAAACAATCCAGATTTATCCTGGATTTAAATCTGCTAAATCCACATATCCAAAGCAAATATCTAAAATCTCCACTGAATCTCAGGAAACCTCCACAATAACAACCTCTATGGTAGATTATGTGAAGGGTATTCGAGTAGAGGCTAGCAATCCTGTCAGTCATTTAATTTCACTGATACCAGATGGCTTAATAAGGTGAAAAAGCTGTATACTTATAATATTATACTAATATTCATTAGATTTAACATCTTTCTGACGTTAGAATATATACAGCTAATTTGTCTGAAGGAGTCAAAATAATTGAATAAAATGAAAATAGAAATAAAATCTTTTTTTCTTTCTTTTTGTCTGTACAGGCTTTCCTGCCCCCACAGGCCTCAGTCAATGTCTCCATCGCTCGTTCTGGCTGTTCCACAAACCTCAGTACTGTTCTCCACTTTGTGCAGGCTGAGGGCAAACAGGAGGGAAGTCTTGATCTAAACATAACTTGTCTCCCCCGCTTTAATCTAAAAGCATCTGTCCAGCACTCTATAGAATCAGTACAGACACTGGGATTTCCGTCCCTAGCGACATTAGTCCTGAATGTCTCACCTGCACGTCTGCCTAGTGTGGAGGTTGGTCTGGAGCTGGGACGCTGTCGTTTCAGGGGTAAATTAGGGAAGAGCAAAGAAACAGAAGGGGAACAGGCTTCTTACACTGTCAATGTCACCAACTACTGTCCTGCTCTACAGGTAAGCACACACATAGGTTTTTTTACCATACTGCTTATGAAAACCCGAAAATGTTCCAGATGTAAATATTGATGTTATTTCTAACTGTGACAGAACCACATCAGTGCGTTCCTCACAGTTAGAAGCAGTGGGATTTCCTACATGATTCACCCCCTGTTCATTTGAGCAAAAGTCTCTTTGAACTACAGTTTTGCCTGTTAGAAGGTCAAGCTACAGCTCATTTATCACAAACAGCAGGACAGAAATGTGCCACTGATGATACAGCTGTACTGTACATGATCGATATTGAACCCCTAAAGCAGCTGGTAGAGTTGAGTTTATTTTCCATAAGATGCAGTAATGCTATACAATACTATACGACAGGCGGAGATGTGATACGATGAAAAATGTGACAATGAGATATGTTATGCTATACAATAAGATACAATATAATATGGTGCGATACAATATTCTAGAATTTGCCACATTAAAGCAACAAGGGGGTAAGTAAAATAAGAAACACAAAAAAGTAATATATAAGTAAACATAAGACATATGACAAAATGAAATGTAAAAAGTAATATATACTATCTAAACAGAATATATACAGCTGGTTATTATAAGGAAGGGATCTTTGTATGTTCATACATTTTTCTTTCATAGGGAACGGCCTTCCCGGTGTCCCTGGATCTCCATGGTCTCCTGTCAGTCTCCTCCTGCCAGCTGAGGGTGACCTCTGCTCTGAAAGTAGACAACCAAGACCTCACCTTGGACCTGGCACAGTCCTGCAGTCCTCAGCGTGTCTCTGGGACGCTAGCTCACTCCTTTCCTGAGCTGAGGAGTCGAGGTTTTCCACAGATGATCTCCATAGAGGCCTCTGCTCCTGGAGGCGCCGGACAGAGCGGAACTCTATTCATTAAAGCCGGGACATGTCACATTAGAGCCAGTAGAGTTTCAGAGGCCAAAGGACAAGCACAGTGGCTCTGGGCTCTGGAGTCAAAGTGCCCGATCTTAGCGGTAGGGTCTGGATGATTACTGTCAAATTTGACATGGATATATGTTGAAAGATAAAACTGTTACTCAGTTAATCCATCAGTCAGTCAATCAGAACACGTTTCTACAAGGTCATGAACCCTGATTTTAAGCTTCCTTCACCCTACAGGATAAACATATTTCAATGAAAGACAGTTTTGATTTTGGATAAAGCTTCATTAGTTACACTAACTGTGTTTGTCTTATACGTAACTGTGTGGGTTTTCAGAGACATAAATGCATAAACTAAAGACAGAAGTGCTCCATAGGTATGACTAATTTAAATGTGCTAATTTCACTTAAAATCGTATTATAAAACTAGAATGACATTCATTGGACTGTATACCTCCACCAAGGCCCAACAGTCCACTACCGACTCTACTCCGACATAGAGTATCAATTAGATCTTCTAATTTCCTCTCCTAGAATCTACTGATATGTCAGACGATGTTCAGTGTCTGTGAATGTATTTTCCATCATCAGTCAAATTGATCACAGTCTTCTCATCCTCTCCAGACACAATTGAACGGGTCAGTGTGGCAGGGCCCTGAGGGAATCTGGACAGCCACAGTGGACACTGACCTGGAGGGCAGAAGGGGTTTCCTGAGGATCAATGTGAGGCCGTGGCCGGAGCTGAGTATAGAGGGTGAGCTCAGTCACAACCTTCCTACTCTGGCAGGTTTACCTGAACACAGCAGGCTGAGAGTAACCAGCAGGGCTGGGAAACAGAGATATGACACAGAAGGCTTCATTCAGATGGATGAGTGTGCTGTTAGTGCCAGTGGAGCTGTGATGTCACAGTCAGGCCTGCAGGGGTCTGTGGAGTATCACAACAACTGCACAGTGATTAAGGTACAGATATGACTGACTGAATTTTTAATCATACACACAAATTATCAATGGTCAAGAGTGATTGACTGTATCATTAACTGGGCCTGTTTCCAGGGGTGGGGCAGTCCAGACAGGATTCATGCTTCTGGGATGTTGGTTATCTCACCAGCTCTTACTGAGTCCCAGGTCTCCATGGCGATAGATGATGCAGCGTTACAGGCTAAACTGGCTCTTCAGAAAACAAAGGTGAAGTATATTTTAATATATTCTTTACATTTAAGGGATGTTAATAAATTGTCTTTATAGTGCAATACATATCTATTATATCTACTATATATCTACTAAGAACAAGACAATAATGTGTAGGATTACAAACTTGGTGGATGTGTTTGACTTAAATATGCTGCCTTCCTTTTTTCAGTTTTAAATCTGTTGTTGCTTTAATGCTGTTGTTGTTGTTGCAGGATAAAAAAGAAGCATCAGTGTATCTAAATCACACCGTGCCTGTGTTGAAGAAACTCGGTCTCCCTGCAAATGCTGCATTGACAATTAATTCGGGGAGTCATGGAAATGGCTCATTCTTTTACATATTCAACAGCAGCGCAGGAAATCAAAAGGTAAGAGCAGTAATTAGCAAAAACGCACATTCAAACCACAAAAGTCTAAAGATGAGGACCATAATAACATACTGTACATATGATTCGATAATCACACCCCAGCTGACATTTCACCTTTGCTGGCTTAAACAGCCAGACAGATGCAAAATGCAGAGAAATCTACTTCCATTTGTTTTGGGCACGTTTCAAATTCACTATAAAAGCTGTTGCATTAGATGTTTGTCTTACAGCTAAGTCAAGAGATGACGGTGTCAAAGATATTCGGAGCAGTGAGAGTGAAGAGTCATTTCAGACACACAGTGAACTATCTGAAGACGCTCGGAGTCCCTGGAAACAACAGCATACAGGTAAGGGGCACAAGTAGTATCGTGTTGTTAACAACTGAGTGACGATTAGATGATTGTTCCCATAATGACTGGGTGCAGGTGGAGCTGGGTTCCTCTGAAGGGAAGGCTTTAATCTTGCAGTCCCAGTTTGGAGGTCAGCATTCAGGACTGAGAGTGAAGATGAAAAGTTTGCCCATGACCAAAGAGATAAGTGGAAACATGTGGCACAGCTGGTCATGGCTACAGGACAGAGGCCTTCCACTCAATGTAGAGGTAAGTGAATGATGTTCAAACATCCTGCATAATCATCAAATATACTTGTTTACATTATTGATTTATTGTTTAATAATAATTAATTAAATTGATTGATTTTCTGTAGTTTAAATATGTCCTGGTTGTTTCTTGGGATTTTTGTTTCTCCAAGGGTCTCTGTTCCATCCAGGGAGTCTTCTCTCAGTTTCAGTCCAGGGCTCAGCTCACCGTGGACGGACACAAGCTGCTCGCCTCTGGCTTTAACGTCAGTGCGGTTGATGGACGTCTGGCCCTGCAGCTTTCCTACTCTCCACTAGCCTCTAATCAAACAAGGCCACGAGTCGGCCTGGGCACTGCACTAACTGCTCAGTTCAAAGGTCAGATCATAATAATTGTTGCCTTTGTATGTGTTGTATGTTTTGCTTTAACCTCTTTCAACATTGTTCCCTGACATTTAGGATTTCCAAATATTTCTGCTGTAAAAAAGAATATATGTATATATATATTTGCACGATTTGAGTATTAGGGCCATTTTGAAGAAAAAAATATCTGATATTTCAGGAATTAGAATTTTTTCTCCTCATATTACTTTGCTCTCCTAATATAAGGACTTTTTTTTTTCCCAATACTTCTTTGTACTGTTGAGAGGACAACTTGTGGTGAAGTTGCATGTTGCATCTGAATACCCCTCACCTCACCTCCCTACCAAACTTGAAGGAGAACCTGTGGTAGCCTTCAAAAGGTGTATATTTTGTCCAGTCTAGGCTACTGTAAAAAAAGCATGGCGGTCGCCATAGAGAGGACCCACTCCCAATTTATGTATATAGTTTTTAAATATAAAGGGCCTATTCTAGGGTAAGAAAACAACAATTTGTACAATTGAGATGAAACACACTAGTGAAAACGTCATTAGGATTATTTTAGATTCAATTTCTGCTAGTTAACCCCTTTCACCTAAATCTTACACACTTACACCTTTATTTCTTACTATGCAAATGCAATATTAAAGTATGGCCAGCAGGTGTCAACAGTTGGCTTCATAAACTACCAAAGCACACTCACTTTAAATAGTTTTGTAAAATACAAAACAAAAGTCATGCTTAATTAATTTTTTATATTCAAGATTCTCATGATGTGATGAGAGGCTTTTACCTGTGTCATCTTGGCTCTGGTCCTATGTGCAGGTCCTCTGCGCAGCGCCTCAGTAGACGTCCAGTGTCAAGACTGGAGGCTCCGAGTGATGGGGGATGTCGGAGCCTGGAGGGCGCATGGAGGGTCCAAGGAGGCCAGAGTTACACTTAAACATAACGTACACGGACAAAGCAGCCCTGCTTTACAGGTGAAGATCAAATGCACTTAAATGTTCCTACAGCCTTGTTCCTCTGTGCTAAAAATCCCTGTGACTGTTGTTGTAGCTCGAAGCCTGGGGAAGACTCACCGGGTCACAGCTGAGGTGCTCCATGGCTGTGAACCCTGAACTCAGCAAATCACTGGCACTCATCATCCAGGGACACCATCTCCCTCATAGGTATATACACACAACACAAACACACACACAAACACACTCACTCACTCTCACGCACACAGACACACACACTTCTTTAAGTGAAAGTTGTTCTCATGTCTAGCAAGGACCTGATGGTGAAGGTCGTCCAGAACATCCCCAAGCTCTTGGTGTACCTTCCTTCTCAGCTCAATGTTCGCTCTCAGGTGGGTTTTATTCATCAGACGCATTCAATCATTTATTTGTTCATTTGTAATGTATTTTGGTTTATAAGCATGACATGTATACAATATCACCATCCCTCTCCACTGTCTCCAGCTAAACCAGTCTGAGGCCAGTGTGTCGGGTCTGCTGGAGGTGTTGTCGGGCAGGAGAAGGCTCTGGGCTCTGGGGGGTCTGGCAGCAATTGAGAGTGGATACAGACAGGCCCTGGAGATCAAACACTCTTACCCACAGGTACATTTAGACAAGCAGCTCCGTGATTCCGGTGTCAAACATCACAAGAACATAAATCAAATAATAAAGATACCTCCACCATATCCATATGCATGTTCCCTCTAATCCATGACATAGTAAATGTGTATGTGATTGGTCCTTGTTCTTGTAGTTAAAGCCGTTCCCCAGGAATATAGCAGTGAGGACAGTGTATGAAGCCAGAAACTGGAGCTACCAGGTTCAACACGGAGCTGTGTGGGGGAATCAGGAGTTCAGCATGACTGGTCTCTACTCTGCTCCTCCAGCAGTGGAGTTGGGGAACCAGACGCTGAAGGGTAAACCATTGCAAACCAACTCTGCAGAGCTACACAACTATTCAATCAATGATTAGCTCTCGATTGTGAACTGCTATCCACCTAATCTCAGATTAAAGATAGATACAGATTGTTCATGTCATGTAAATTTGTCCTGGATCTTAGTTCAGATCAAATGCATCCCACGCTGGACCAGTTTGGAGATGACACTGGAGCGCTCCCTGCAGAGCCGACTGGACAGTGTGTCACTGGGCTGGATGAGGCATGGGCGAGTGGAGCAGGTCAGAGTCTACATAGGGTGCCACGACCATGATAAACTTGAATTATTGTCATTCGGATATCGTTTGATCAGAAGCTCAGATTAAGCAAAGAAAGAGAGAGAAAAACACACATGAAACTTTAGAACTGTACGGCAGAATGTATCCCCTGATCTGTAAACAGATCCTTGACCACACCACTAAGCCGCAGCTGCGATTATTTAAATTTCTGAAAACGTTTCGTGGAAAGGCACCTTTTGCCTGTTTATTAAAAAATCCCTGCTTTTTATTACACGTTAAGTGTGAGCATCTGTTTGGTTTTCTGTTGTGTTTTCTCTGGTCGTGAACCGCAGATCAGAGCTCTCAGCACTTGGAGTCGGTCAGAGGAGATTAACGAGACCAAGCTGGAGCTGAAACAGCCGTTCTCCATCACACTGAGGCAGCTGTCGCTCCACACACTGTCGCACGGCTCACAGAGGGAACAACGCAGCAGCCACCAGGTACAAAAGATGTTCATACATATTTATTTTACAGAACGGTCCATGTACCTCATCGTTACACCTAGAAAACCATCTCAGCACTTTTGTTATTTTTAACTCTTTGTGAAAAAATGTTTTGAAACAGACATCACCATTTTTTATATAGATTATCAAATGAAACCTTAATTCTATTATCTGTAGTGGAACAGGTCCATGTTTCTCTTTTATTTAAACTTCATGAAATTTTTACATTTCATAGCAAAAGCCAACATGACCAAAAGTTTTTCTTATATTTGTTACCCACAATGAAGGACTCCAGGCAACTATAGTTTAATGTTGTTTATTTAAATCATATTACACTTTTATGTATACTTTGCAGTACACACATGATAAGCTTCATTCTATTTTTAAAAACATTTCAAAGATACATAGAATAATAGGGACCAATTATGGTCTTTTTATAAACATTTTGATTTTGATTTGATCACAGAAAGCTGCTTTAAAAATGTCCATATGTTTTATTTTTATCTTTTCACTGATCTACCTTGTGTGGGATAAAATATTTCCTGATGTGCATAATGCATATCAGCACATTCTTAATTTGTTATTCATAGATCAGGACATCATACAAAGTTTATTTCTAAAGTAAATTTAACAAAACACAGTTTAGCAACGTGCTGTACATTAAATAAAAACAGAGAAACACAAGAATAAAATACTTTAAGATAAAATATAATAAAATATGTGAGATAAAAGGCCAAACAGTGAATAAAAACCACAAATTACAGTCAAAATCCTGAGAGAAAAAACTTAAAATACATTAATGGAGACATATTTGTAACTATAAAAGTTAAACTGTTAAACTATTCCAAAGCTTCAGAGCGGCAAAAGTAAATCCACAATCACCTTTCAGATAATTTTGTAAAATATTGTTTTTTAGAGCTTAATCGTGCGTTTTTGTGTTTGCACAGACTCATCTGACGTGGGACAGTGAGGTCCCTGTCAATGTCTCCTTCAGCCTGAATAAACAGTGGCAGACCAACTCCAGCAGGGGGCAGGCATGTGCTGTGTTCTCAACACAACAGGTTGGTGGATCCCTCAGTTTAAAAACTACAAGGATTTTGATGACCATATTCTGTGTGAGCACGGCCCAATAATGGTTCAATAACATAATTGTGAGGACATTTTGACGTGGGGACGTTTTGGCTGGTTCTCACAAATTCAAAGGGCTGTTTGAAGGTTGAGACTTTCTTATAGGATTAGGGTTAGAACTAGGTTAAGGTAAGGGTTAGGGTTAGGCATTTAGTTTGGAGGGTTATGGTAAGGGACTCTGGTATACATTACGTCAATGAGTGTCCTCACAACTATAGACAGACAAGTGTGCGTGTGTATGTGTGTTTTTTTTCATCATTGCATTATAAGGTGAAGACATGGTTTAACATTAGGGTATGGGTTAGGTTTAGATTTAGGCAAGGTGTAAGTATGATTAAGTAATAAGTCTGCAGGAAATCAATTTAAGTCAATGCAATGTTCTCCGAATGGATTCATGACTCTGAGTTTGTGTGTGTGTGTGTGTGTGTGTGTGTGTGTGTGTGTGTGTGTGTGTGTGTGTGTGTGTGTGTATGTGTGTGTGTGTGTGTGTGTGCAGATTACGATGTCTAATGTTAAAGGTTGTGTGTCAGTGGGTCAGGAGGGAAACACATACTCACAGAATGCAGAGCTGCGATGGGACAACAGGAGCGTCAGACAAGGCATGAAGTACCAGGTATTCCTCTCAATCATACTTCAGCCCGACATGGAATGTACTTATGCTGCCTGTCAGTGCATGTCTGTTGTTCGGTATATAAAAGTCTATTTGTGTTGTTTGTAGAAGGGTTCACGGGGCGTGCACAGCCTTCAGGTCAATGTAGGATTGGAGAAAGTTTCTCCTGCACCCTGTCCCTCACACACACTGCTGGCCAAAGTCCAAACCAACCTCATGGATCGGTTGGAGCACACAGTGCTGCTGGGCCTCTGCCCCTCCCAACCTGTGAGTCCACACTCATCGATGATGCTGACGGGCGATAAATAGTTTGTATTTAAAAAATGAGTCATGGTCTTTCCGTCTGTTTTTCTTGTCAAGGACTTGTAACACAATCAAGGCATGCAGGGAGAATCTCCAGGCTGAATGAATGATTTGATGAAGCATTCAATAAACATTACAACGTGTGTGTGTGTGTGTGTGTGTGTGTGTGTGTCAGACTCTTTCATGGTCAGGATCCCACAGAGTGAACTCAGGAGAGGAGCTGTTTTACTCACAGTCTCGTCTCTCGGTGACGGGACGTCCACACCAGTGCAGCCTCACCCTCTCGCTCATCAACTCCTCCAGCACTCAGGGCACCAACATGTCTCTTTACTCTGAGGTAAACAAGTAGAAACACCTGCCGGTGAATAATCAACAATGACGTGTCTCTGTAAACTTAGTAAAACAGGGCATGTTATGTTTATTTTTTTTTATATTGGGTATAATCCATTCGTTACATTGTTATAATGTGTTACGGTTTTAAAGTAATTTGGGTTTAAAGATATCAAATGAGAACTTTAATACCTGTGTTATATATTTTGTTGACTTGTGTACTTACAAAATCCAAAATGTTTCGAACAGTGTTCAAACTCACACACTGCTAGCCAGTTAGCCCGTTACCTTTTTTTTATTGGTTATTCATAATACATCATGATTATTCATTGCCGTTTGCTGAATAACGTGAATTAAACTTTATCACATTATCTCATCCCGTGAACATGATTTGCACCTGAATACCATTGGGTTGATTTTCATCAACAATAGTAGTGAAGACAACAACTCCCATGATTCATCACTGGATCATCAATCCTCAAACTAAGTTTTTTGTTTTTGTTTTGATTGAGAGACCCCTAGTGGTCAAAGTTACATGCCCATGTTTACATAGCACACCAAACCTAGTGGCTGTTTACGCTCCCGTCTTTTGGAGAACCCGTTAAACTTTTAAACCATTAAAACATTTAAGTTGATTCCCACTTCAAGGTTTAGATAGATATAATTCGAATTTGAGTAATGCATGTTTTGATAGCTTAAAGCAACATAATGGCATTTGTTTGCTTTCTTGTTGGGATGTTTTATCAGTGAGGGTCCTCATAAGTGTACAAACAACCAATGTGTGCATGTACTTCACAGTCTAAAATAGGTAACTGGAGTGTGGAGGTAGGGGGTAGCGCCCTTTCGTGGCCCCAGGGCTCCAGTCTCCAGGTGCAGGCCAGACTGGACGGCGCTGAGCGGATCTGGCTGAACGGGACGGCAGAGGGACGTTGTCTTCAGACCACAGCTGGACACACCAACGGTAAATACAGAATAACCTCTGTGATATTTAACAAAATATTTCAACTCAGATAATGATTAAATCCACTTGCTTCATGTCCAGGTCCCGGCCTCTGTGAAGACGTCACTGTGATGGCTTGTGTGGGAACAAATCACAGTTTGATGGTGGATGTACAGAAAAGAGACAGCTGCAGTAAATCTGAAACACTCGGTCGTTTGTCTGTGGGAACAGCCAATCAGAAGCTGATGCTGCGAGCGAGTGGCTGTTTGGAGAGTCTAACTGCAATGGAGGTATCACATGATAAAAAAGTGTCATAATTTCTGTGTCAATACAACATCAAATTATCAAATTACGTACGCTTTTGTTTTTTCACAACAGGCACGGATTGACTATTTGAGTTCTCAGATGTGGAATAAACTGTCAGACAGAATCAAGACGTTACAGCATCTTCTCACTGAATTCAGACGACAGGTAAACATGACACAACAAAACTAGTTCACTAGCAAAGACCACACCACAACTTTATGTGAGTTAAAGGTTTGAATTAAAAATTGATATTTTGGATGTTGGGGAGAAATTAATGAATATTAAGTGAAAGGGTCGAGGTGAAAATGCGTCTCATAGGCTGGTCTGGGAGGATGCACTGGTGACCGGGTGGAGGGAGACCCAGAGTGGGGGTGGGATGTGGGAAGGAAGATGAAGTAGGGCGGGTAAAAAGGATGAAGGGATGTTGGAAGGGATAAGGGAAGAGAGAAGAACCTATATAGGGAGAGGATTACGGGATGAGGAAAGAGGGATGAAGGGATGCGGGAAGACAGAATAAAGGGATGAGGGAGGTAAGATGAAGAAATGAGGGATTGAGGATGAAAGGATGTGGGTAGAGAGAAAGAAGGGATGAGGGAAGGAGGGTGGGGTGATGTGGCAAGACAGAATAAGGGGATAAGGGAGGATGAAGGGATGCGGGGAGAGAGGAGGAAGGGGATACGGGTTGTTTCCGTTGTTTGTTTTGTTCTTTTCTCTCTTCTTTTTCTTCTCTTCTTTTCTTTTTCTTTAGGGAAAGGGTGTGTTGAAGAATCTGAGACATTCAGATTGTGATGGATTGACAGATGTTTAGAGGTGTGGTTGAGGTTGAGGTGGAGGTTGAGGTGGAGGTTGATTTTGAGTTGCAGCCCCACCCCTGAACCTCCATTAACCAGGAAACTTCAAGAGCCCTAATGTAGACAAGAGCATGTTGTGACTTAAGCTCAGCCAATAAAGTTGTAGAAGGCTCAAACTTGGGTTTTAATGTGGACGTCTGCTTCTCTTCTCATCATTCTCCGCAGTCCAGAGACAGCAAGTTGCTCCAGGAGTTGAGCGCCATGCTCCTTGATGTTTCCCCGCGATCCGTGGGTCTCCTGGGTCAGAGAGACAGAGGTTTATTGGCTCTGTGGCAGAAGAGCCGCCTTC